>NC_046159.1:45629719-45757219 GCF_011064425.1 Rattus rattus
GCACCCCACCTGACTCTCCTCCTGCCTCTATTCAGACCTTCACCAAGCAAACCTTCTCTCTGCAGAATTCTGATTCTGCCTCAGGCAGCTCACTTCTACCACATGACTTTGTACTCACTCGTAGCTCTTACTGGAAACGTTCACATAGCTCGTACCTGTCTCTAGAGCTCTGATCACGTTACCCCAGCAAAGAGTAGTAACCTAGCTGTACTTTTAAAACAGGTCCAGCATCCCCACCTGCTAGGTACACACATAACCCTTCTCAGTCCCTACAGAACTTCATTTATTGTTTTTCATGGACCATGTTACTTTCTACCTTTCTTTTCATGATTTATTTATCTGGCCCCTGCAAGAAACCCAAGATCTGTGAGATCAGGCAGTCATTTTATACAACACTGTATCTTCCAGGTCCACCAGAGACTCTACACAGCAATAAATATTTGTTTAAATAGTCTGTTGACAAACAAGTACAAACTTCAGCTCCCACACCCTCCAAGACCCCATTTTCACCCTCTTTTCCAAATGCCTTTGGGAAAAATCATCATTGTCACAACATCTCTCAATGGATAGCTAGGTTCACCTTAGTTTTCTAGGGAACCTAGTGGAATCCACATGCTGAGCCTTGTTGTAGAAACTTCTACAGCAGACTGGTCTCCTGGAAGACTTTACGAATTCACAGAACAATGCTATGAAGGTCAGGCAATATCTCATCTTGGTGGCAAGAAAGTTAAGATCTAAAAAGATATGCCATGGCTAAGACTTAAGATGTGAGCTTACTAATGAACCCTAGTATTATGAAGACTTCTATACCATCCTTCTGTATTTTTCCTTCATCTCTAACATAATGAGCAAATTTCTCTGAGTTATAAAAAAAATGAACAAGAAAAAGGATAGTCTCCATTTTCTAAAATTATTGGTGTGTTTTCTTGTCTTTTCCACAGGGGCAAAAAAAAAAAAAAATGACAAAAGAGAGTGAAAGATGTGGACTCTTTAAAATGTATTCACTTAAAGTCTCTCCTTTACTGGGCAACCCAGAGAAACCACAGCAAACTATAAATGCACTGTTTACAAGGTGCTAATAGGATTATTAAAAGAAAGTGGCTATTTCAGTAATCTATGCGCAGGGACATGAAGTTATAGGACCATGTGGGTACCCTCATTAGCGGTCATAATTTGATGTGCCAGACTGGTGGAAAGTTCATGCTAAACAGCCCTTCCTCCTGCATTCTCGTTTTCAGCAGGACTGACAGACGGAGACACCTCAACTAAGACACCGATGCACCAGAGGCGGACACAAAGACGACAGCCTGAACTGGTGATTGAGTTCAGCACCCCATCATCGGTCCCCCACCCATGAAATCTGTAGTGTCCCAACTCGAGGACACGTACACCAGAACAAAAGAATTCTTTGAGTTCTTAGTTGCCCAACCCCAAAGCCAAGCCTTTGGCCACAGCTCATTCAGACTTGGGCCCCACCCAATCCTGTTCTACATAGGGAAATGCTAGGAGAACAATATTTTAAGGTTTCCCTTCATTATGACTCATGCATTCCATAATTTTCTTTGTCTGTCCTTTCTTGATTATTTTCAGTTAAGTCGGGCATTCAAATGAGAAAGGATGACTGTGCGATTTTTACACTGCACAGCTCCAAACATCATTCATGAGTCCTATGGCGGGTCTTTGTAGCTCTGGGTGTGGTGTTTTATTACCCTGTAAACTCTGGAACCTCACAATTTCATTTGAATATGAAGGACGAAACCAGCTCTAAGTAGTTGCTGCAGCTGTTTGGAGCACAGAGGAGTAACATGGATAAACATGCCTTATAAATTAGGATGTGATTCAGAGTGTACATACAGGTAGGTGTGTTGGGTGAGACGATTTATCAGCTACTGTTCATAAGCAGAACGTCCTTGGGATGTGTGCCCTGTCCTCTTGCTCCCACAGAATAGAGATCCTGAGAATCCCCTCTTCCCACACCAGGGGAAGTACTTATCCAGACTTTGGACCAATCTAAAGAACTGGCATTTGCATATCCCACCTAAAGAATGTATACTAGATAAGATTAAATAATATCGGACCCTCCAGTGATTGATGCTCAACCAGATGATTAAAAGGCATGCCTGGAACTCTGAGAGATCCTGGAGCGGGCAGGTCCATGTCCACACAAAATGATCCCAATATGCTAATCAAGGAAGCGTCTCTTTCAGTGAGATTTAAAGAAAAAAAAAAACAGTAAAATAAATGTTTTCAGAATGCATTTGATGAAACGGATATACTAATCAGAAGAAAAGTGAAATAGCCAAGCAAATCAGACATTCCATCGTAGCCCAGCAAAACCTGCCCAGGAGCACTGGTAGGGCCCTGCCAGAAAACCTGATGTTATCACTAGGGAAATAAAAATGTCTTGAGCCCGTGTTTTGACTCTCCCGTGGAAGAAAGAGCCATGTGTTGTACCCAGAAAATAATTCAATGCCAGGCTCTGGCCATCTGTGTGAGTTTTAAAAACAAAAGTGCTCTAAAATTACATGAACACAGTCACGATTTGAGATGCCTTGACTCGGTCTTTTCAATTAGGGAAAGAATAGACAATTTCAGCTGCTTAGAGCTCCTGTTCAATAAAGGCAATTCGCAGTTACATTATTTTTTTAATTGATCTCCATTCATTAGTGCCAAATGAGAGAAATAATTGGGCTCTAATTATCCTGGCATCTGAGTAAAGTAGTAGTGTAATTTTCCACTGGGCTCCAAAGCATTCTCAATAATTAAGTCATGTCTCTCTTGCTATCTAATATGGGAAGTGAAGTGCAGTCAGAAAGAAGTAAATGAGTGAAAAACAAACACAAAAACTTAATCACAGCTCTTATCAATAGGACACTTCTTGCCTGTTTACAGCTTCATTTTGGTTTTAATCAGTAATGAGGCACAAGGCCAAGTTCAAGAAAGTTCAGAGAAGATAGCATACCATGTACAATTGAAGAGGATTCCTCAATTTCTGATTTGAGATGGAAATTTAATGCTCATAGTATCCAATACTAAGATGGACAGAAAAAGACATACCATCCCACGGCGTGCCTAGCTGTTTTTGTTTTGATTAACATCAATTTGATTGCGATCCAAACTGATTGTAATGCAATCTCTTCAGAAACCTGGATAAAGATGTAACACAAACAATTATGATAGTTATTAACTTATATTTATATAACCCTGTATGGTTCTCAAATAACTTTAATGTGTATTATCTCATAGGGGCCAGAAAGGAAGCATAGCTTCATGCTTAGGATGCCAGCCTTGGGGTCAGAAGGCCTGTTGTCTAAATTAAACTGTACTAGCTCCTAGTTAAATGCAGCCTGAGCAGAATAGTTCATCTCTATTCATCTAGTAAATGGGAGTGGTGCTAGGATCTCCTTCACATGACATCTGTCACTATCATGGTAGTGAACATGCAAAAAGAAAAATAGTTCACCACATATTATGGTAACTGGCTGAGTCTTTCAGAAAATTACAAACATGAAATCCAACAATGTAGAACAGGAATTGGCAAATTTTTGTCCCAGGGACTGGATTGGTCTTCTGCCTTCTTTCGTACAGCTTATGAGCTAAGAATGATTTTACATTCTTTTAATGGTTGGGAACAAAATACAGAAGATTAAGAGTAATTAGTGGCATGTCAAAACTATAAAAAAATCAAATTTCTATGAATAAGGGGCTACTAGAACACAGCTATGCCACCAGATATGTGCTGTCTATGGCTTTTCAAGTCCATGTAGCAATCATAGGACCAATAGTTAATGACAGAGTCTTCTTGTCCTTAGAAACTGAAACTATCTACTCCCTGGCCCATTACAGACAATCTTACTGACTTCTGGTGTGTATGTTAAAGTCGGGTGCAAGAACAGAATCATCTAAGTGTAAATACAAGTGAGAAAAGGAAACTCGGGTAATAATACTATGGATCCAAGCAGACCTGGCTAGGATTCTAATTCCACCCATACACAATCTATGTAGCCTTGGACAAGTTCCCTAAACCTATTAGTGTCCAGCCCCCTCACCTGTAAATTGCATAATCGTTATTATCCTAATAATAACAGTCTTACCTCACAAGAAGGTTTCAAGGATTACACTAGATAACATACGTAAACAACACTGAATACTCAGTGACTCTTTGGCAACCCTTCATTGTGATGGTCCTACCAGGCTACATAGGTACATAGTTCATGGTTGTATTACATAAGACAAGAAAATAGAAGGAGAGTTTAGGAACTTGAGTCTGAAATCTAGAGAACCAGGTTACAGTTGAGAAGAGACAGAATTTGGAACTAGGAAGCGAAGGCAAGGACCTGAAGATAATAAGCTGAACTAGATTATTCAGGACAGAGAGGCAGGATTCTCCCCATCAATGTTCTCACAATGTTGCCTCCACCTCACCCTGCAGCTATTTCCCTACTTAGGTGTGACATGTGTGAGTGGTTTCGGCTGTTTCTATTATCCATGTTTGTCTCCAAGGGTGTAGTCCACACTGGGGAGCCTGGAGAGAGAGATTGGCTAAATAGATGTGTTCTACCTGGGACTTGTTAGGCTAAAGGTGCCAATGAGACTTTTTTTTTTTTTTTTTTTTTTTTTTTTTTTTGGTTCTTTTTTTTTTGAGCTGGGGACCAACCCAGGGCCTTATGCTTCCTAGGTAAGCGCTCTACCGCTGAGCTAAATCCCCAGCCCCGCCAATGAGACTTTCAATGATGCTTGGAGTGGCAGACAAATAGGAATAAAGGACTGAGACAGAACAGACAGCCAGAATCCACTGAAGAAGTGGAGCTGAAAGGTTTGATGAGACAGCGGCATTTGAGAAGGAGCTTGCAGAAGCCAAGAGAACTGGCAGACCATTGCTGGCCACGTAAAATATATTCCCAGCATTTTGTGGTCTACTGGGATAAAGCCTAGAAAGCCATGCTCAGCCAGCCTGGGTTCCAAGTTTAGAATTCTGAATTTCCCAACAAAAACTAACATCCAAGTAAAAAGAGTTAAAACTGGGAGGCCTGGTGAACAGAAGCCCTCCCTAATCCCTGAGCGACTGAGAGATCAGGTCAGAGAATTAGGAATTCAAAGACTATCAACATCTGTTCATAGTATCTGCCAAGCCTAACACAGTATCAAATACGTAGATGAAATTCAGAATCTAGTCACTGAATTTGGGTGGGTAAGTACAAAAATGAATAATGTTTTTGTCATCCCAGTAAGGAGGTGATTTTTAATGTAAAAGAGTAAAAATTCAAAAGACCAACTTCTAGGAATCAATAGCAAGTAATGAGTACAATAAAATTCACTCCCTACTCTAGTGTATTTTATTTCTATAATGTACATACATACATGTGTGTGTGTGTGTGTTGAATTTAGCAATAGAATAAGTATTTGAATCTATCTCTCATAAAGATATAAAATTCATTAATACAGAGGCTATGTATGTTTTACCATTAGAATACTGTAAATATTTTCATCTTAGCCAGCCTATCCCAATTATTCACATTGCTACAGTAAGACAAAAGTAGATATAGACCGTACTCAGGGAATGGATGTAGCTGTGTCCCAATAAAACTTTATTAATAAAAATAGGCAGTGACATATAGCTAACTGTGTAAAGATTCCTGAACTAGATGCATCTGAGCACCTTTGTAAGGAATATAAACAAGGAATAAGACTTACTAGATGAATATCCCCTCTCAACTCAACATCAGCTTAGGAAGAAACACCCTGAGTCCCAACTGAAAATCGCAAACAAGGTCTTAATTCCTTCATTCTCTACTTCAAATAACGTCAGAACCTCAGGTTTCCTTACTAAATCTTTAAATCTAACAGTCATTTAAGAAAGGAATATATAAGAAAGCAAACTTTCAGGTCAAGTTATATGATCTTTTTCTAGACCTAGTACTAAAGCAGTGAACCAAATGTGAGGGAACTAATTGGACTCTGAGATCTAAAAACCTAAGCTGAAGCCACTTCCTGCTACTTCCCAGCTGTGTGAACTAGCTGCCTTGCAGTTGAGCCATCCCAGGGTCTACACCGTGGAAGGCTTGAGGCCTTCCTTGCAATAAATTGCGAAGACCAAGTAGTAAGCATCGTAGCATTTAACTCTCCCTAAAATACACTCTAACTAGAATACACTCAACAAATGTTACCCTTGTTAGCGCTGTTGTTGTGGCTTCTATTCTGTTCTGAAACCCTTCCCTGAGATCTGCAAAATGCCATTTGGCCTCAACCAACTTTCATGAAAAATTCAAGACCGCTTCTCAATGTACACGTTTCCTTTGCCATCGCTCCACAATGCAGAACATGTGTGTAGTTACAAAGGAACAAACAAAGCACGGTGGCATAAATTATTGATATGTTTGGGAGCATATGCAAAACGAGACATGGGGGAGGGAAATGAAGTGAATAAAGAGATGGATTTGAAAGACAGGATTTATAAGCACAATTAAATCCCTATGAAATGGTCCGGGCCAAATAGCAATAATTTAAACAGGCTGACTATAAATTAGAAGAAAGTAAGTTCATGGCACTTGTTTATTGGCAAGAACGAGTGAGTTCGATTGCTCCAGAGTCCTGTACCTCATGTT
Source organism: Rattus rattus (assembly GCF_011064425.1). Classification (NCBI taxonomy): domain Eukaryota; kingdom Metazoa; phylum Chordata; class Mammalia; order Rodentia; family Muridae; genus Rattus; species Rattus rattus. Next base: position 45,636,325 of record NC_046159.1, read on the forward strand.
ATCTTTAACATTTTAAAAAAGGCCTTATCTTTAGCATAAAATAGCATTGATGTAATTCAGCATGTCTTATTGGAGAAGGAAAAGGATATTTGCCTTTTGGGTTTTTGTAGGAGCAAGCCAAACTACAAATGGAAAGAAAATAAGGCATTATTTGCCTAATCCCACCCATGCAGACATACAAACACACACATTTTATTATTGTAATTAACAAGTCATGTTATTTCCCTGGGCTCCCTTTGCTATAAAGTGTCTCAATTAGTAGGGGGCTCCTGTGAGGAACATGATAGGCCACTCTTAGAAGAGTAAAGCAACCCTCCAGTGTGCTCACTTCCCTTCCAATTTTACATTTTAACTACCCTTAGAGAAATATTTGCACCTGTAGCCACAGACAATGTTTCTCCCTAAAGTAGGCCTTTCTCCCCCGCTGGGAATAAGTGAATCACACCAAAACGAATGGATCCTCAAACAAGAGTGAAGTTACCAGTCTTACAGAATTTGGAATAGCTTTCATCTTAGCTTGGTTTTCATTCTTTCTCAATTTTCCTCTGCTTGGAATTGTAGTGACAATGTAAGGACATGTTCCCCATAACTCTTTAACTGGAAATTGTGAGGAAGAAGAGTATGTGCTGTGTGAGAAACTGGTGAAGAGAAAAGGTCCCTTTATCTTCCCACAATTCCGCAACTGCTCAGAACACATGCGCAGGGAAGCTGACTTAGAATTATTAGGTTCTATACTGCGTTGATTTTTAATGTAGGTAAACAACATTTCTATGTTCAATGAGTCTGAGGGTGCAAAACTTGCCATTTGCCTTGATGAGTATTGATGGGTCCATTTTGTTCTCCAAAACAGGACCTTACATACAAAGGTATAGCTGGGCTAGCAGAACACAATTTAATTGGACATGAATACCACAGAGAAGTCCTCCTTACTTCTTCTAATACATAGATTCTTCTTCTTTCTTAAAGGGTTGGGTCATCTCTGTTTGGTTTTCATATTTGTAAGTCACAGATATAGAGGCTATTTCTGTAGTCTGCACTGAAGAGTTCCCAAGTTGGGTGCAAACGGGAGCTTGTGCTGGGATGTGGGAATGGTGCTCGGTGAGTGGAAGATTCCTTGGAAACTTCAAGTGGGGCATGGCCCTTTCCAGGGAAGGCAATGGCTGCTCATGAATGGGTTGAGAGAAGAGACTGGGAGTTGTAGGCCTGGGATGGTGGAAGGTTCCCTAGTTCCAGCTGTAGCTGGTATAGACAAAGCAATCAGAATGAGCTGTCATCATGACTGCTGTTATTACAGTCACTGATTCAGAATGGGTGGGTGGGAGAGATGAATCAGGACTTAGTTTGGTTAGCGTCCGTGACTGATTTCCAATAAAGGAACCATTTACTGATCCCTTCCATTCATGCAAGAGTTCTTTATCCTCTCATGCCTTGGCCTGATTTTTTTTCTCTAAACAAGATTCCTCTCCCTCCTCCCCAGTATCAAGAAGCTAAATCCTGCATATGCATTTAAGACTAACTGAGGAACCCAGTGGCATCCTTCTGACCTATGCCATTGTCAATCTCAAATCTGAATCCCCAAAGCCCCTCACCAATTTGAATGTGGCTTGTATCAGCTTCAAAATACCCACTGTGAATCTTCTGAATTTTTCTAAACCTGTTGTTAAACATAGCCTTATTAAAAATCGAAGTATATAAACTTAGAATATTATGAATGATTTTAAGACCAAAGATGTTAATGTGATTCTGATTAATTTTGCTGCAGTAAACTGCATTATAATTACTGGAATTGTTAAGAGAAACCAGCCTATGTCGCTGAGATCTACATGACAGGCCACAGCAGTGTCTCCTCACCTTGGTGTCCAGCGATGCCAGATGAGAAGCTTGAAGTTGGACCTAATAGGAATATTTTCATTGGGAAAATCGGCCATCGCTACAAACCGAGGTTCTTCTCACCACACAGAAGAGAAGCAGGTGCTAAGCGCACACTGAACAGCACAGCCCGTTTTGGATGATTTGCATAGCCGCGTTCACGTGCCTGCACACAGGTGCAGGATGGTGCACCCGTGTGCGCTTGTTCACACGGAGATCAGAAATCAATGGCAAGGGTCTCTATTTCGATTGCACGTTACCGTCTTTTTGAGACACGGTCTGTTACTGAACTTGAAGTTTACCAATTTGACTAGACTAGCTGGGCAGCAAACGCTGGGAACCTCCTACCACCCCTGCCTCCCGACACTGGGCTCATCCGCCACACCCAGGTTTTTATCCGTGCCTTGGGATTAAATTCAGATCACCATGCTTGTGTGGCAGGCACCTTTCTGACTAAGGCGTCTACCCAGCCCTAGATACTTCCCAGTTTTAAAAGTAGAAAGTCTACGCCTCTCTCAGGATATCATGTATGATAGATTATTGGTTGCAAATTCAAAAAAGTACTTCAAAACTGAACTTGCCTTGAGGTTAAGATACATACTTTGTGTTTTTATTTTTCAAAGCTTCTAGCATAGATTGTGATCAGTGTTAACTGATTAATGGAAGTTATCTGAAGGCATAACCCAGTTCTGGGGAAGTACAAAGTTGGACTCAAACATTACATTTAAATAAAAGACGGGCATCCCTTGGTTGGTTCTGCCCCTCCTAGATTATCAAAATTTCGAGACACTCAAGTCTCTTAGAAAATAGTGGAAATTTGCTTCTGATTTTTGCACATTACCCATTACTTCACAACATCTCTTCATTGCTCAAAATATCTGATAGAATGTGTTATGTAGATGACCATGCTGTACTATATATAGAATAATAAAATAAAAGGTCTTGCACATGTTCCACGCAGATGAACTTTTTATGAAATAGTTATTTTAGCCATTAAAATAATAGTTCCCATTGTGGATGGTGCTGACTCTAGACTGGAGGTCCTGGCTTCTATAAGAAAGCAGACTGAGTATACCAGGAGGAGCAAGCCAGTAAGCAGCACCCCTCCATAGCCTCTGCATCAGTCCTGCCTCCAGGTTCTTGCCATTTTAGTTCCTATCCTGGTTGCCTTTGATGCCGATTGGTGGTATGGAAGTCTAAACAAAAGAAACCCTTTCTTCCCCAAGTTGCTTTTGGTCATGGTGTTTCATCACAGCAACAGAAACCTAACTAAGACAGTTGGTGACCTCTTCAGATACATAATACACAAATTCAGAGAACCAACTAGAGACTCCATCCCACACACAGGGACTGAATCAGCGAAGGAAGGGCTGCCTACAAGAAGTCATGCAAGAAGCTGTGCTTGAAAAGGAAGGATCTGTGCAGAAAGGGACAGGAAAGAAGTGACCTATCCAGCTATGCTTATCTGTGGAAAACAGCAGAAAGGAGAGGATCAAATTAAACAATTTGCTTCTGATTTTTGCACATTACCCATTACTTCATAGCAATATCTGGTAGAATGTGTTATGTAGATGACCATGCTGTATTAGATGTAGAATAATAAAATAAAAGGTCTTGAACATGTTCCATGCAGATGAAATTTTTTTATGAAATATTTATTTTAGCCATTAAAATAATAGTTCCCATTGTGGATGGTGCCGACTCTAGATTAGCTTGAGGGCTATGGTAATACAGAAATCTTTCTTTTCCTGTTTCTTTTTTATTGAGACAAAAATCACCCTTCTCCAAGGACTTTGGATGTAGCTCCCTCATAGGCTCCTCTGGGCTCCATTCCCAGTAGCACTGCACTCTCTGCAAAGTCTCTGCTTCCTCAGCAAGTGTCCCGTCTTCGATACGACTCTAATCATGTCTGAGAACAGGAGAATAGCAGCCATTGGGATTTTGTCTGCCAATTCATCCTGATGGGAGTTACCCTCTGTGGATGCAAAAGTGCACTCCTGGGTGTGTTTTGTGTCACGTGACTTCACCTCCATAGCTAATTGGCTCGGGAATGGATATCTGTGCTGCACAGATCTGAGAGGACTGTAGGGCCTGTGAGACGGCTCAGAGGAATCTTACCTAGAGTCCTGTGCATTCACAGGGAGCTGGAGACAATGAAAGGTGGTAGATAGCAACAAGAGTGCTGCAAACATGTCGCGTGTTCGAAGTGGGATCCACGGCAAACAAAAGGCATCGGGTGAAATCACAGAATGTTTTGGGAAACAGAAAAGGCCATTTGATGACTGTTGAGGTGTACGACCAAGAAAGATGGAGACGAGTTGGGGGCTGGGGGAAGAGGGGCGCATCGTAGAGCTCCTTTAGTTCCTTTGTTTAGCAGTTACATTACATAGCGTTAGATGCAGAGAGTGTAATTTACCCAGAGTCTTATTTAGTAAGCAGACTTCTCAATTCCAGATGGGTGGTTTTCTAAAATAGATATGTGATATATTTGTTTCTCTCCCACTCCATGCCCACAATAAACATGGCTGATTAAAGCAGGGACACTCGTTGCAGAACTTGAATTTAGTTTCTAAACTTTTATCAAACTGAGCTCTTGGAATCCCTTTGCTGTAGTTCAGAGTTAGAAACTGAGTCTGCTACTTTTAAGTCCATGTCACCCATGGAGAGCCTTGTAAAACATTGCTCAATTCTATTGGTAATGAACTACTTCTCTGAAGTAAAAAGAGAAGAAAAGAAAATCCAGTGAAATTAGTCACCTAAAAACCAAATTAAATGTCCAATAAAAAGATGTTAAATTGTTTTAATAAGATCTGGTCTTATAATTTTGGTTTATCACAAACAGTTAAAGTATATGTGTTTAAAAAGCAAAATGCTAGCAGCAAACCACTGAACTGAGAACAGGACCCCTTGTGTGTGGTGGGGAATTAGAGGAAGGATTGAAAGAGTTGAAGGAGTTTGCAACCCCATAAGAACAACAATGCCAACCAACCAGAGCTTCCAGGTACTAAATCACTACCGAAAGGCTGTACATGGACTGACCCAGGGCTCCAACTGCATATGTAGCAGAGAATAGCCTTGTTGGGGCACCAATGGAAGGAGAAGCCCTTGGTCCTGCCAAGGTTGGACCCCCAGTGCAGGGAAATATGGGGAGGACAGTAAGGGGGATGGATGGGGGCAATACCCGTATGGGGGGGGGTGAGATAGGGCGGGGATGGGGGCTTATGGACAGGAAACTGGGAAAGGAATAACATTTGAAATGTAAGTAAAGAAATATATCTAATGAAAAAATAAAAAAATAAAAAGCAAAACTTTTTTAGTTGCAGACATGGTAAAGAAATAAAATCAAGTCATTATAAAACGGTTCTAGAAAATAATTAGGAAAATTCATTGTAAAAAAAATGAAAGAGATTCAGAAAACAGTTGTTTTTCTACTGTATCAAAGAAGAGATGACTCAAAATGTGAAAAAGTCATAAATCTTTTAGTTGTAAATAATTTGTGTAAGATAGAGTGTACGACCAGTGCTCGGTGTACATTGTGTCTTAATGAACTTCTAAGTTTAAAAATAAATGTCAAATCAAAGACTTTCCACTTATTAGATATTTTTCAGTTTTTATAACTGCTAAGAAAGATTTTTGGCTAGATATGAAAAGCAAAAAACCTTTCATGATGGAGGATATCCAGGTAATTAGGTCAATGTCCAAGGTTAATGCAATTTTAAATGTTTTTATTGCATTGTATGTACATGTGCATGAGTGCATATTTGTGTGTATGTGCGTGTGTGTGTGTGCGTGTGTGCGCGCGCATACACATGTGAGCCATAGAGAGCCTGTAGTCATTAAAGGATAACTTTCAAGAGTCAATTCTTTCTACCATGTGAGTCCCAGAGGCTGAACTCAGATCATCTGGCTTGATGACAAGTTCCTTTACCCACTGAGCCATCTCACCACCTTAGTTAATGCCACTTCAAAGCAAGAAATAGTGGAGACCTGTATTGATTTGTTCCACTGTACGATTTATATTTAAAATACATCTAGGTTTTTATATAATAAAATATAAAAATGTCCAGTTTTTTTCTTTTTCTCTTTTTGGCATAGGTATGTGTATATACTGTGTTTGTAAACATACATGTTTGCATATATGTCAGGGGTTCATGTGCATATGTGTATTGTGTACATGTGACAGCTGAAAATTGATATCAAGTATCTTGTTCAATTGCTCTATTCCTTGTATACAGCAAGACAAGGTCTCTTGCTCAACTCAAAGCTTGTCATTTCATCTCCAATGCATACTGGTACAGCAAACTCTTTTCCCACAGAGCCATCTCCAGCCCTATGTTCAGTTTTCTAAAGCAAACTCTGTGAAAGTGCTATGGTTACAAGTATTTTAAGGTAGTAAATATATGAAGAAATTCTAGGAGTCCTTGTTAGTTTGCAAAACTATTGATGATAAACGAAAGCAATGGTAATTTTAGTGTTCTTAAGTACTTTGTCAATTCATTGGTTGAGTTTCATAAAGATTCCACACCAATTCAAGATTTTCTAGCAACAAAGTAAATGTCTTAGAAAATTTAATAATCAAAATCAAAAAGGTCACGGAATCATTTATTGATTTCACTCACATCAGACTCTATATGAATGAGTTTCATGTAGAAGTTGAAAAGACTTATTAAACTAGAGAGGCCTGAGAATTTACTATCTCATTAATTAATTGGTTCATAATAACTTTATAAAACAACTGAAAATGATGTCACACATTTCCTGACACTAATCCCTCTGTAAAACGTAGGCACAGTATTTGTTACCCTTAGATAAATCACCACAGGAAACGCTAGAAAAAAAAATTAAAGAATGTTTTATTGATATTAGTAAAAATCTAGATTTGTGCTATACCATTTATGGTATATCCTTAATGATATTAATGATGTTAGTGATGTTAATAGCCATAAATTGATCCCAAATGATGATTTTATTTAATTTGGACAAACAGAGATGACAGATTAATTTTGGTAAAAAAAAATCAGATAAATTCTGTTAAAAAGATATTAGCCGATTCTATTTAAACACTTATATACTAGAGGATTATATGCTGTCTAGAGGATATATTTTGTTTACATTAGGTGGAGTATTTTGGAAAACATCCAGATACATTGGAACATGCAAATCTTCTTATTCAAGTATAAACTGTATTTAATCTACTCTAAATACAGCTCCAGAGTTTCCATAACCTGAGGGTGTAGCTCAGTAGTAGGGAGCTCACCCAGCATATGCTGTTAAATTTTTTTAAAAATTTTCAATACAATATAGTATTCAAATCGAAACGTGCTTTCAATATAAATATCAATATTCAAGGATTCACTGTGGAGAAAACTCTTACATATCTAGTTGGTAATGTTTTCTGTTGATGATTTAACTGTTGGTGGTATTACTATATATAGTCAAGCCAAGTATATTTAGAAAATGAATGTTACTTGCTTCTCTTTGAGTCTTTGAAAACGACTGCTAGGGAGTTTAAAATTATCCCTGTAAGTCCTCCTGTATTTCTGAGACATTGCTACCCTGGAGACATGACTCTTCATCCTCTCAGGCTCAAACTCTGACATATTTATCATGAAGTCTCTGTTTCTATCTCTCCTGGCCCCTAGCAATTTCCATTCCAATTCCTGTTTCTATATGGTTGCTCATTGTACCTCATGCTCTGTGTGTCTTCTTCTGTCTTTGAAGATTTTAACTGTATCTTCTAGCAGGATAGTTCCAAGTTTGATCACAAACTCCATGTCCAGTGGAACATCCATGATTCTAGAGAATGCAAATATGTGGCTGGATAAACCTTTGGAACCAGCTCTGTAAGACTTTTTGCTTCAGAGAATCTGGGTTTAAAGTCAGAAAAAAGAAAGATGATATCTTTACAGGAATACAAAGAGATGATGTTAGACTGATCAGTAGGGGTCTTAGAAATATGTGGCCTGTAATATCTCTTTAAGCTTTATAGTTCATTGAGCTCTTCATGGTTGTTACTGAAGGCTTGGGTTGTGTACTGAAGTTGATAGAAAAGTCACATTACTTAGTCAAAATGGAGTTAGATGGTAGCTGGAAGGGTTACAGTACTGTGGGTTGTAGCATCCACCTCAGCAGACGCTTCTAGGCAGCCACATAATGAAGGGCTACAGTGCTTTGAGTTCTCTGTGTTAGCAAATGCAACGATGCCATCACATACATCGGTGTGTTTTCTGTTAGTAAGATAGGCAGGTGAAGAAGGTATAGGTTAAATTAGATGTGGACTGATGGGACACTGGCCAGCTCACTCATCTCATGGCAAGCATGGCAAGCTCCATGGCTCCAGCAGGACTTGCCCGTCTCCTGATTCCCTCAACCTTCTTAAATGCCATTAGATTTCATTCCTAAAACCAGCCACCAATGCCCATTCCTTTATTTAGCCAATTCCCCTTCCTGAGGCTGACTACCAAGATCCAGCTATGGAAGTGTTAAAGTTCAGCAATCAATCCTTTGGCTCACCTAATTAATATGCCCAATTAAAGTTGAACACCTCATCTTAACCCAGGATTCCTCATTTTACCTTTATAAACCACCATTTTCCTATATGCCATGTCTGGCTTCTCTCCATCCAGAGGCAGCCCTTTGTCTCACACTTGGATTAGTGCCTCTTACCCATCTTCCTCCTTCCTTGTTCCCTCATCCTTCTCCTTCTTCCTCTGTCTACTGTCTTTGTCCCTTATCCCTGCCCTCTGTCCCTCTGAGGCTAATAAGTCTCCTTTGTGTCAAGACCTGGTTTTGGAGGTCCTGAGCACACACGTTGGCTTTCGTGGACCTCACACGGTGTTCCTGTTTCTTTACCCTCCCTCTTTGATTTCTATTTGATTTGTTTTAAATGCGCCAACCACCAACTCATTTTGAGATTATGTATTTTCTGAACTGTACAGCAATGTTTTATATAACATCTGCCTGTAAACACATAAGTGCTAGTCTGTAGATTTATGAACAAGCAAAAGACAGAAAAACAATAGGCCAATAGAAAGAAAATAAGTAAACCTTTAATTAAATTTCTCAGGGCAAACATTTAGTTTTGCCTTGAAAGTTCACTCAAAGATTAAAACAAAAATGAAAACAAACAAACAACAACAAAAAAAAAACCCATAAAGTTGAAGAAAGTGAGGTGATAGGGAAAGAATTGAACTAAGTTTCAAGTCAATAGACAACATTTTTCTACTACTTCCATTTGCTTGTCTTCTACTGTTTTTAATTAACATACACAGCAACATCTCCTCATAGCATTTGCAGATATTTGATACAAGCTAGAGTTCTCAGGGAAGAAGACTCTCAATTGAGAAAATGTCTCTATCAGATTGCCTGGAGGCAAATTTGTGGACCTTTTTATTGATTTATTTTTTTAATTAATGATTGATGTGGGATAACCCAGTCCAGTATGTGCAGTAAACATTAATACACAAATATCTCTTTCATAGGATATATAATTTGGTATATGAACAAAATAATGATATAGTTGTCATATAATAGTTCTATTATTTACTTGGTATTTTGTTTGTTTGTTTGCTCACTTCCTTATTAAGACAGGATTTCTCTACATAGTCCTGGCTGTCTTGGAACTCACTGTGGAAACCAGGCTGGCCTTGAACTCACAGAGATCCACTTGTTTCTGCCTTCCAATTGTTAGGATTAAAGTCATGTGCCACCAGGCCCACCCAACTATTTTTAATATTTTAAAGAAACTTCCACACTGGTTTTCATCGTGGCTGCAACAGTTTGCACTCCCATCAGCAGAGAATAAGAATTCTTCTTCCCCCAATTTTGCTGGGATTTAGGTATTTATTTTTTTGATGACAGGCATTTTAAGTGAGTGAGATGGAATCTCAAAGTCATTTTAATTTGCGTTTCCCTAGTCCCTAGAAATGTTAGACAATTTCAAGAATACTTTCTGGCCATTTCTATTTCTCCATTTGAGGATTCTTGTATTGGTTTGTGGCTTTGTTTTCTTCCCTAGTTATTTTTGCATATGTAGTCCCTGACCCTGATCTCCAGTAGAGTTGTCCTGTCCTGCATGCTGTCTGCTCACTCTGCTGTAGTTTGGTTCTTGCTGCTATGCAAAAGCTGTTGCCTTTCTTGTAGTCACATTTGTCAATCCTTAGAGCTACTGCCAGGCTACTGGGGTTCTATACAGAAAGTTCTTGCCTTTCTCCATATACTAAAGTGTTTTCCTTATGTGGTCTTCAAGCATGTCAGTTATTAAAGACCTTAAAATTGCAAGAAATAGTAGCGGTTCCTTGCGATGTTTTACTTAAAACAAAACAAAAAAAACCAAAACTTCACTCCATTGATGAGCTACTTGTTACTTAGAGACACGGAGGCCGGGGGTTGTGGGAGTGGTTTCTCTGACTCGCCCCTTGTGCTAGTTAGGAGCTACAAGCCAGTGTCAGTGTATCTTTCACGCCATCCCCCATGTTCTTCAGTCTGCATCTGGACCTGCAAAAATAAACAGCACTTTCATTTTTTTTTCTTCATAAATGCTGCATCTCTATGCAAAATATTTATGTTTTTAAAGTGCCTTGCAAGACCAATTGAGCAAACAAATGAAAACAATCAACCGTATTCACCTGTTGTCCAATGGCTATGCAGGGCTTCTGTTTCCATAGGCTTGTGAAAACAGACAGAAAGGTTTGATCCTGAGGAAAGATATTTGTATTTTATACTTTTACCTTGTTGTCACAGTAACAAATGCTCTTGTCTTCCCTTTATATTCTCTTCTCACTGTATTATCCGCATCACACTAAGCCCAAGGTGGTTTGGAAACCTTAAAGCTTCTTTGTCAAACGGAAAGTTGACAGGTGTACAGTACGTATTTTAGGGTTCCATTTTTGTTTCAATCCAGGATGTCAGACTGGTTAGTTCACAGTGTTAATGGAGACTTGGAGATTCAAGAACCATTTTTCTCTGAAGAATGGCCAGTTTAGCCTTTTCCATTTTAATGGGACAATTACAAAAGCCCACCATGGGGCCAGGACAATAACAGCTCATTATCTTGGCATCATGTGACACCCTCAGTGTAATAACCAGAATAATCTCGAAAAACGAAAGAAAGAGAGTGACACCTCAATGCACTCCACAAACATGATTAAAGCCAGGGTAGGCAAGCATGAAACAAGCTGGACTGTGAGGTTGCTGTCTTTGAATAGACTGTTGACTTTTTAGTTGTGAGAACATGAGGCCCCGAATCTTCCCCATAGACATGTTGATTAATAGGGTAATGTAAATTCCTGTACATTCTATTACAATCTTTGTAATAGTTTCCAAGAGCCAAATAAAATAAAACGTAATAAACAAGAAACTATTATAAATATTTCAGGCCCGCTGGGCCTCATCCAGAGAAGAGGAGAAATCTAAAAATACCCATTTATCTGATGTCTGAGCAAGTTCTTTCTGTTTTCTTTTAACAAGCCGGGAGTCACATAACCTCTCCAGCATTAGCCTCTTGGCTCTTTGTGCATTCATTGTCACCTGCCCTCTACCAAACCAGAACAAAGGATGGCCATCAATAACTTCTGTCACTGAGGCTTTAGCCACAGCTGCAAGCCACGGTCCTTGCCTGACCCCAGAGACAAGGTTCATCGCTGGATGCCCTTGGTCAGCCTGAAACCTGCTCAACAGAGCCCTCTTTGGTCTTAGTCATTAGGCTTCAGGCTCCAAAGCTGCTTGGGCCAGGGTCAAGAATTTGATACACAAGTTATTGCTCTCATCAGCATGGGTCTTTGAGCTTTCCTCTGACTTGACAGGAAGCCATCTTGCAGATAAAGAACTATGATGTCAACTCTTTGATGCGGTGACTGTTAAGCATCATTCTTATTGCTTCTGTATGCATAAGAATATCTCAGCTCTGTTCCTTCTAGTACCTGAAGGATCTGATATCCCAGTCTAATATTAAATCTCACAGAAATGCTCCAATGAGGTCCTTTCTAACTGCTTGTTGCTTACAGTCCCTGATAGTCTTTCATTGGCGTGGCCATACTACCCTTTTTCTCCTCCCAGGCCAGGGTCCTTTGTTTAAGTCATTATAGCATTTCTTTATGTGTTTTTAAAATATCAAAGTGAGAGATGCTAATTATTCTCGTGATGTGCTCGGCTGTAATAAATCCGTTGGTACACTACTGTTTGGCTTACACCAGCCCACATTGCAGGAAATACCATGATAACAATTTTGCAGTGAGAAAAAACGTGAAGAAAATTAAGAAAGTTCACCATTTGCCAGTGGTGCAGCTAGCTGAGCTCTGGGTGTTGGTATTCTCTCTAAGCTCCACAGCTACTTGGTGGCAGCCAGGTATGCTACACCCCACAGTCACTTGGCAACAGCCAGCTCTGCCTGATACTATAAAAGAGGCTGCTTGCCCCCTCTCTTCCTCTTCCTCTATCTTACTCCCTTCTTACCTCCTCTTGCTCTTTGTTCTTTGCTGCTCTTGCCCCTTTCCCCACCCCACTCCCCTTCACGTGCCCATGGCCGGCCACCTTTCCGCTCTTCTACTCTTCTCTCATTGTCTGGGTGTGTTCTGTCCTGGCACAGGCCAAGGTTCAAAACCCTAACACTGGGTCTCAGTTCCTTCCCATCTGTCAGGAAGTACCTCCCAAGTCTGTTCTGGAAGAGTGACCGTGGATTGCTACCAAACCACTTAGGTAGGAGCTTGAAAGAAAAGAGAAGAGAAGCTTCCTGTTTTCTAGAGAATCAGGTTCTTCACGTTGGAGTCCAAAGTGTCAGGATCTAGAATGTCAAGGGTATTAAGGCCTAGAATGTCAGGATCTAGGATGTCTATATCTCTATATGTGTCCCTCCTTCTTCTACTTGATGCCTCCTGTCCCTATACTAATTCACTTTACATCCTTAAACCAGCCCCCCTTCTCCTCTCTGTAACCCCTCAATCTACCTTTTCCTCTTTTGAGAAGGGGAAGACCCCGCTCTGGGTGTCATCCCCCACACTAGTCCCCCCAACCTTGCACATCAAGTCACTGTGTGACTAGGCACATCCTCTCCCACTAAGGCCAGCCAAGGTAATCCATTTAGGGGCTCAACAGAATTCTCAACAGAAGAATCTCAAATGGCTGAGAAACAGTAAAGAAATGTTCAACATTCTTAGTCATCAGGGAAATGCAAAACAAAATGACTCTGAGCTTCCACATTGCATTCATCAGAATGGCTAAGATCAAAAAAGTGAGGGACAGCACATGATGGTGAGGTTGTAAAGAAAGGGGAACACTCCTCTACTGCTTGGGGGAGTGCAAAATTGTACAAACACTCTGGAAATCAATTTGGTGGCTTCTCAAAAAATGGGAGTAGTTCTACCTCAAGATCCAGCTATTGTACTCCTGGGCATATACCCAAAAGATACTCCCCCATCCCACAAGGACACTTGCTCAACTATGTTCATAGCAGCTTTATTTGTAATAGCCAGAACTGGAAACAACTTAAATGTTCCTCAACTGGAGAATGAATAAAGAAAATGTGGTTTATTTACACAATGGAATACTCCTTAACCATTAAAAACAAGGACATCATGAATTTTGCAGGCTAATGAATGGGACTAGAAAATATCATCCTAAGTGAGGGAACCCAGACCCAAAAGGACATGAATGCATGTACTCACTTATAAGTGGATATTAACCATAACGTATAGGACAACTGCACTATAATCAATAGACCCAAAGAAGCCAAATAACAAGGACCCAAGGGAGGATGGTTGAAATCCTTCTTAGAAGGAGAAAAAAATAGATATCAAAGTCCATGGAAAAAGAGAACTGGGTGGAAGAGGAGATGAGAAGGGGGGTGTGGGCCGGAGCTGGGGAGATCATATGTAGGGAGAGCAGGGGAGAAAGGGAAATCTTTGGGGGGATCTCTAGGACATGACAGAGACCCTGAATGGGGAGAAACCCCAGAGGGTCTCTGGGGATGACTCTAGCTGAGACTTCTAGCAGTGTGGACTATGAATCCAGAAGAGGCCACTTCCTCCTGCCAGGCAGGAGTCCCAGAGGAGGTATAAGAACAGCAACCCACCCACAAAACTTTTGACCCAAAATGTAGACCCCCCCTCTATCTATAAGATATACAGGAGTGATGATAGACCAGAGACTAAGTGAGTGGCCAATCGATGACTGCCCCAAATTGAGACCCATTCTATGGGCAAGGACTATTCCCTGACACTATTAATTACAGACAGGAACCTAGCATAACTGTCCTCTGAGAGGCTCCACCCAGCACCCAATGGAAAGAGAAGCAGAGACTCAAACTCAAACAGTAGATGGAGTTCCAGGAGGATTAGGGAAGAGATGGGAGGATTGTAGGACCTGAAGAGATGTCACAGGAAGACAGAGTCAACTAACTGGAACTCTTGGGGCCTCCCAGAGACTGAATCACCAACCAAAGAGCAAGCAAGGGATGACCATAGACCTCCCGCATGTATGTATCAGATGAGCAGCTAGGTCTTCATGTGGGCCCACCAACAACTGGAACGGGGACTGTCCTCAGCGTCTTGCCTGCCTGCTTGTGGACCTGTGCCCCTATAAAGTCTTTAATTTCTTTCTTTATTTCTCCCCTAACCTAGTGATCACTGAGTAGAGAGTTGGTCAGTTTCCATGAATATGTAAGCTTCCTATTATTTCTGTTGTTGTTGAAATCCAGCTGTAATTCATGGTGATCTGATAAGATGCGTGGGGTTATTTCAATCTTTTTGTATCTGTCGAGGTTTGCCTTGTGATTGATCATATGGTCAATTTTGGAGAAGGTTCCTATGAGGTTTTGAGAAGAAAGTATATTCTTTTGTGTTTGGATGAAATGTTCTGTCGATATCTGTTAGGTCCATTTGAGTCATAAACTGTACTAGTTTTGTTATTCCTCTGTTTAGTTTCTGTCTCAATGACCTGTCCATTGGTGAAAGTGGGGTGTTAATTCTCACACTATTAATGTGCAGCGTTCAATTTGTGATCTAAGCGTTAATAATATTTCTTTTACGAATGTAAGTGCCTTTGCATTTGTGGCATAGATGTTCAGAATTGATGTCTCTTCTTCGAGGAGTTTTTCTTTGATAAGTGTAAAGTGTCCTTCCCTATCTTTTTTGAATGTTCTTAGTTGAAGTCTATTTTATTAGATATTAGAATGGCTACTCCAACTTGTTTTTTGGGTCCATTTGCTTAGGAAACCTTTTCCCAGCCCTTTATACTGAGATAATGACTATCTTTGTTGCTGAGATATTTTCTTATACATAGAAGAAAGATGGATTCTGTTTATGCATCTATTCTGTTAGCATGTGTCTTAGCCTAGGGAACTGAGTTCATTGATGTTAAGAGATATTAATGATCAAAGATTGTTACTTCCTGTTATTTTAATGTCAGTGGTAGTGGTGATATTGGTGGTTGCGGTGGTGGTGGTGGTCTCTGTGTGTGTGTGTGTGTGTGTGTGTGTGTGTGTGTGTGTGTGTGTGTTTCTCTTCTATTGATTTTAATGGTGTGAAAGTATTTATTTCTTATGTTTTCTTGCGTGTTAGCCTCGGGTTGGAGTTTTTCTTCTAGTATTTTCTGTAGGGCTGGGTTTATAGAAAGGTATTGTTTAAATTTGGTTTTGTAATGGAATATCTTAGTTTATCCAGCCATGGTAATTGAAAGTTTTTCTGAGCATAGTAATCTAGGCTGGCATCTGTGGTCTCTTAGAGTCAGCAAGACATCTGCCCAACCCTTCTAGCTTTTAGAGCCTCAGTTGAAAATTTGGGTATAATTTTGATAGATATACTTTATATGTCATTTGACCGTTTTCCCTTGCAGCTTTTGAAATTCTTTGTTCTGTATATTTAGTATTTTGATTATTGTGTGGCAGGAAGAGTTTCTTTTCTGGTCCAATCTGTTTGGTGCTCTATAAGCTTCTTGTACATTTATATGCATCTTTCTTTAGATTCCAGATTTTTTTTCTGTGATTTTGTTGAAGATGTTTTCTGGGCTTTTGAGCTGGGAATCTTCTTCTATTCTTATTATTCTTAAGTTTGGACGTTTTATATTATGAACTTTTTAGATTTTGCATTTTCTTTGACCAATATATTGATTTCTTTTATTGTATCTGCTAGGACTGAGATTCTCTCTTCTATCTCCTGTAGTCTGTTGGTGATGCTTAAATCTGTAGTTCCTGTTCTATTTTCTAGGTTTTCCATACCCAGGGTTGCCTCAGTTTGTGTTTTCTTTATTGCTTCTATTTCTCTTTTGAAGTATTGAGCAGTTTTATTCACATCCGTCACCCGTTTGATTATATTTTCCCATATTTCTTTATATTTATTTGCTTTATCATTTAATGCCTCTACCTGTTTGAATGTATTTTCCTGTATTTCCTTAAGGGACTTATTTATGTCCTCTTTAAAAGCCTCTAGCAGCTTTGTAAGATTGTACTTAGATCCTCTTCTTGTGTTTCAGTTTCATTAGGATTTCCAGGATGTGTTGTAGCAGGATGGCTGGGCTCTAGTGGTGCCACATCACCTTGTGTCTTGTTGATCGAGTTCTTTCACTGTCCTTTGGGTATTTTGTCTTCTTTGGTGTTGGCTGAATGATTTTGATGGCAGCAGTACTTCTCAGGAAGGACGGGGGAGTCGTAGGTCAGACAATGGAGGTCAGGGTACCATATTCTGCTGGCTGTGCCCCAGGCAGACCCCACTGGCAAGGAATGTTCCAAGTTGGTAATTTTTGGGGTCTCCTCAGGCCACCATGGGCTAGTAAGGGGTTCTTGGGGTTCTGCAAGGGTCCTCATGACTGAAGAATGAGCACAGAGATAAATAATGGATCTCAGGGGACCCTGAGCAACTCCCCTCTACAGGCAGGCTGTGGCTCATGAGTTTCCACTGCGATGGTGGGCTGGCAGATCTGACTGGGATGGGATTGGTGGAGCAGGGTTCCAAGCTGGTTAGTTTTGGGGCCCCAAAGTTTTCCAAGGGAAGCAGGATGTTCTTGGAGGCCCACAAGGCTTCTTTCCTGACAGAAAAGCTAGCTTAGAGCCAAACAACGGGGTTCCCAGATCGCACGCAACTCACCTCTACAGGCTGTGTCTTGGGCGGCCTGCCTGGGAAGCCATACTAGTTCTTTATAAAAAGAACCAAAAGCAGATCATTTTCTCATACATGCTATGAAACAAGACATGCGAAAGGAGATCTGTGAGACTATGATATGCTCTGTGCATCTGCCTCCACTTGCAGATGGTCATTTGTTATGACACATGTGATGTTCTACAGTCCAGTCCAGGGCTCTGAAGATCATGGGCAGAATGGAAGAGTGAATCCAAGTAGATGATACAAAACAGGCACTGAGATAAGAGCAGTGTCTGACCTCCAGGCTACTCACAGTATTGCAAGATCAACAACAAGACCATAAGTTATGCCAAGCTTAAATGCATTTTGAAATACTGCCTCCTGCCACTGTGGAAGTCTGCAGCCTGTGCTTTTCTTCACCTCATTCATCCCCTGTCATTACATTCCAGTCTGATTGAACCTTCCAAATACCATGGCCTGATGTCATGTTACTACAAGAGCATTCTAGTTTAATTGGTCACACCATTTCTCATCTATGTCACTCTCAGGAGTCACTTGAATCTTATCTAAGGGATAATCTTGGGGAACTTCATGCAGGCTTTGATGACCTCTTAACTTATAATAAATGAGAATGAGGAAGGAGAACCACTCCCCAGAATAGTCATCTGCCTTGTAAAGTCAGAAGAAAAAGATGAAATAATGGAATTTGGCCCTGAGGTGTTTAAAAACAAGTGTAGAGGGGAAATAAAAACATTGTCTGGATTATAAAAAATAAATCTTGATCCAACATCATGAGCATGCCTTATGAGGTCAGAATTCCCCCAAGAACAAATAACAAATAGATGAGAGAGACACGTTAATAAGCTTACATTTCTTAATTACCATTGACGACATAAAAGTTCCGAAAAGATCTAGAGTGCTTTCTGTGCCTGAGAAGAGACTGGGATGGACCTGTCTGGTCTCTTTATGGGAGGAACTTCACTCTCTCAAAGGCCATGGTTTACTTTATGAAGTTCTTTGACACAACTCAGCAAGTTTCATGGGCCTCTCTAGTTTCACACTATAGTATATGTATGCTCTATCCTAAAAGTGCCTCTTGTCACAACTTCACGTTTCTTATCTCAAAGAGGATGTAAACCAGAGGTCCCAGAGAATGTTTAAAAATAAAACAAATCTCACTTGATCAGACATCAGGAATGCAAAATCCTGGGAGACAGGAGAAATGTCTGCTATAGTCAGCAGTTGCTTGAAACTCTCATTTCTGTATTCAGCTTCTCATTCTCCCTTAATCTATTAAAGCCCAGTTATGGCTGTAATCATTTTCCTTTGAGGAGCAAGGGAAAATTGCAGGCACAAAAATCTTTAACTGCTTCTCAAGCCCACACTGCCTGATTCAAAGATGCTCGAGATTGGAAAACCAAATATAGCCTTGATGGCTTTGGTAACTTCAGAGAACATTGTTTCTTTTAACAGAACAAGAAACACATTTACTCTCCTTGAAGGCAAAAATATAATAAATGTCAGTATGAAGGATTACTGGGAAAGACATGAACTTTTACTGTGGCATGAGAACTTAAAATTTTAAAATATACCTACAATATCAGACAATGATCCCGGATATAGTACCCATGAGTTTAAATACACACATGTAATATTTTAGTATCCTAAAGTGTGTATTTTGTTTTAATATAGTGAAATATATCAAATTAGATTTGAAGAAGTGCTGTGCTCAGCAGGTAGACCTGCAAACATCTGAAAGGGGTGAGGGAGATGCTCTCAGTAACTATATGTCACCCTTATATTCTTCACAGAGTATTGGTGTTACACGTGTTTTGGGGGTTTTTTGTTGTTTTTTTGGGGGGGGTTGCATAAAAGAGTGGAGTTATATAAATAATATTACCCTAAATCTTTCCCCAGAGCTTTTCATATAAATCCATTATTGTGGCACTTGCTGGGACCATGATTATGTCAAGTAGAGAGACTGCATTGTTGACAATCAGATAATGTAAATTACATTTGCTCTGAAATAGCGCTGGCCATTGCTTTTGAAGTTAACCAAGGTCAAACTTACAGGAAGGGGAACATATGCACATTGGCTCAAGCACTGGAAAAAAATGTCTATTTGAAAATCTCAGTTCCTTGAACCTATCAAGAAGACTGATGCTAATGGGAACCCCCCCCTCCTCTGAAGTCCTTAAATCTGCCTGCTTTGGGAAGTAGAGCAGCATTATCTCACCTAGTGACCTGAGCTAGGAAGAAAGGGGTTGCCAAAAGACAAGAAAATGGACACCATCCTGCATTGTTGCCATAAATCATCACTTAGAAACCAGTACAACAGGGGCTGGAAAGATGGCTCAGTGGTTAAGAAACCAACACAAGACCTCCTTTCTTTGGTGGTGTACTTCACCATTGCAAAGGAAGCACCTTTATTTCTCTTGTACTCTTAGTTAATACTTTAATTATAAGTATGTTGGTTATAAACACTTGTTATAAGAGAAAATCCTTATCAAACTCTGATAAACCTCAATGGGTCCATCAAATCCACTGTCATTGGTTAGGTATTTTAATTAGCTGTTTTATCTGAGACAAAGGTTCATGAATTGGTCAGAGGAGTGCTGCATAATGCTGTCTTCTGGACATGGCATCACCATTGCATAATGTTGTTAGATGAGGCCCTTCAATATTCCATCATTGAAGATGAGAGTAATTCTTGAGACCCCATTTTTTCCACTGAGATGCTACTGAGTGTTAACGCTTGCTGGAGTGGGAGAAGTCATTTTCTTCATTGATGTTGTGATTGGTAGGCTTTCCATGCTCCAGAAAACCAAGCTTACAGAACTACTTCTTCTAGAAATTTGAGTGACAAGTAGAGTAAGACAAGGACAGTAGATAATAAAGTACCACTTTCCCCGACTTGACATAAGGACATAGTCACCATGTTCTGATCCCCAAGAGCTACTTTGTGATAAATTTTCTGGGGTCTCACTTTTTTCCCATCATATTCCTTGTCTAGTTCCTACATTTCTAAAAGATAATAATGAATTTGAATTGTTATAATTTAATTGAGTTAATTTTTATTACCTAATGCCCAAGAAGTGGCATCAAGGGAATACAAATGAAAGATGTGAAGCAAAAACAACAAATTTTACAGATCAATTCTGGAACATTCTCACTTAATATTTGCACTGTTATAAGATAGCTGGATAGCTAAGTTGGAAAATTTAGTATTATAAAGTTCTTCATATATAAAAATATATGGGCTGTCTAGGAAATAGGATGAAATAACTCAACTCCCCAAAATATTGGAAACAAGAAGTGCTTAAGGACCAAAGCAGTTGGGACCCTCATCATAACTGCTTGGAAGCCAGTATTCTACTAGAAGCCTTCAGATGAAGATTTAGAACTCTCAGCTCCTCCTGCTCCATGCCCACCAGGATGCTGCCACGTTCCTGCCTCGATGATAATGGACTGAACCTCAAAACCTTTAAGCAGTCCCCAATGAAATGTTGTCCTTATGAGAGTTGCCATGGTCATGGTGTCTATTCACGGCAGTAAAACCCTAACTAACACAAGACATCTCTTCAGATCATTACTATTGGGGTGTTCCCAGCTCACTACTTTGTCCTACTCAGGAGCACAGAAGGAAGACCGGGATGGAAGCACTTAATGGGGAGCCAGGATAGAAAGAGATGGTTTGTTCTGAGAAGAGATTGACCTAGAGATAAGAAAGTATCTTTTTGGTAACAGAACATTTTTGTGGGAAAAAGAATAAAGAGGCTCTCCATTTGTTTATTTGTTGTTTTGGCAACATGATTTTATTGCAGTTTTTCAGACACTAGAATTACAGACATAAATAAAATGAAGCTGAAGCTCTTAGAACTTGGATTCTGCAATAACTTCTTGTTAGCTATAAATCCATAAAAATTGTAAATGGTAAGCACCGTGGAAATAGGCTGGGTGGTCAAGAAGACCTCTCTTAAGATAACAAGTCACTTGGAGAAATGTCCATGAAAGACAGGATCCCATCAGGATATAAACCAAAGAAAGATCATTGTGGTCAGGAAACAGAAACTGCAGAGGCTTTTACCCAGGATATCTAGGACTGATTAGAGAATAGTAAGCAAGAAGGAGAGTTGGGAAACCGGTATGAAGGCAACACCAGGGCAGAAGTCCAGGGTGGGTGGGCTAAGATGCACTGATACGTCTTAACTGATGGAGTAGCATAATGGAATACAATTGTTTTTTTCATTAGAATATATTTGTTGTATGCAACAATGAATTTTCTAAAGGCATTTTTATTCATGCATTTTTGAGGCATCATTCTTTTGTGTGTGTATTTCATAGACAACAGGTGAAGGCAGGAAAAAATGAATGCACGGATTCCAACCAAGAGATTAGTACAGTGACATTATTGCAGGCATGAGACGAGACTGCTGGCTTGTACTAGGGTTCAAGACACAGATGAACATTTATGAAAGTTGGTGTATCTATTACTTAGCTTGTTGCTTTGTTTAAAAAAAATACCCTGAAAGGGTCAATTTAAGTGGGAAAGTGGTTTATTTTGGCTCACCATTGCTGAATGCTGTCACCATGGATGGGACATAACAGCAGCAGGAGTATAAGACAGCTGGTCACATTCCATTTGTAGTCAAGAAAGAGAGAGTGATCAGTGCTGGTGCTCGGCTTGCTTTCTCCTGTCTATGCAGTCCAGGACCCAAATCCAAGAAATGGTGCTGCCTAGTTTTAAAGTAGATCTCTGCACTGCAATTAACCTAATGAAGATAATACTTCACAGACATGATCAGAGCTTTATCTCCTTTTGTTAGTTCCTGGCAAGTTGATAATCAATATTAATCATCACATTTGGTATAAAATTTGTAGTTAGATCAACCATTATTTGTGGAGAGATTGCAGAAGAAGAAATACCCACTAAGTCTCACATTTCTAATCTGAATAACTGGACCAATGATAGTATTTGTCACTGAAATGTCCAATAGGGTAGACCTAGACTAATAGAAGGCAAATTGTCTAAATGTGTAAATAAGGCCTCAGCAGCCATGCCTGGCATGGAGAGAGTGCATAGTCTCTCAAGATGAAGAGCTATACATTCAGAAGGTGTCATGCAGAAGCGGGCTGACAGTTCATGGAAGCTTCAGGAAGAGATTGTGACGTCAGCAAGTCATGGAATTGAGTGATCTCAAACAATGCTTGTAGGGGCGAACTCTACCAAAGATGTAGTTTACAGAATCGATAAGTCATTCATCATGTATTATTATATAGCTCATCTTTGTTAAAGGGACTAAAAATGCAGCTCGGTTATGCTTTTCCTGTTCCAATCATGGGCCAGCTGTTGAGAACAATGGTTGGCACATCTGTCTCACAACACACTGTTTATTACTTAGACATAAGACAATTCCTTTTCAAATTTGAGCATCCTGGAGAAACCACAGTGTATGGCTTGTTCTTTTCCTTTGCTGTCCTCAGAATGAAGCTAGAAAATCCTGTACATCTGTGTAGTCTGCTTCTGCTAAGGTAGTGGACTATAAAAAGCAATAGCCAGATTCTGATTATGCTTCAGTCCTTATGTCAGCCAGCCTTAGAACTGGAGATTATATAGAACCTCCCAGACAAACGAAAGGGAAGAAATAAGAACCAGGCCTGCTGACTCCCCCGCTCCCCCATTTTTTTCAAGAGACATGCTTTTTATAAATTTAACAAATAGTATCTAGGGTTCTGCAGGACACATTTAAAGATGATTCCACTTGTCGGGGATGGGGTAGGGTGTCCAAACTCTATTTCCCATGGATCTGGTCAGTTTTTCCAGATTCACATTTCTGTCTCTAGACATCTGTGTCTACCACTCCCCTTAGGACAAACAACACAGTAATCTCTGCTCTCAGACCCAACTCATCTATTTCATAATTCTGTGCAGAAGAAGTCAAGGGACACCCATAGGCCATGATCATGTGTGATTGCTGACTGTTACAGTGCCCAGATCTCTTTTCTTGTTTCTGGCTAGCCCACAAGCCTGTATCCCAAGGAGACTTGACTCTCCTTGGGAGCTCCACGCTTCACCTGGTCTCCCTGTCTCCTTTGCAGTCCATTTACATTGTCTTCAGAACTTTTGAGCCTCTAATCATGACTAGTGCCGCAGTGTGGCATATAACAACAAAGCCACTTCTCTTTCTTCTCCCAGTCTCCCTCATTGTGGTTGCTGAAGAAGCAATTCCGGTTTGAGTGTGTGAGCGTGTGACATTCAAGTATGGTACTCCTAGCTGCTTTCCAGAAGATAAGGCTAAGTAAGCATGCATGCCCCGTGTCAATGGCTCTTGGTGTAGCAGGATATCTGCAGGAATTTCAAACCTGTAAGGTCTAGCTATGAAGTAGGGAGGTGAGAGAACTCACCTGCTAGTCATGAAGAAATAAGGAGGCTGTAGGAGCAGCTGGGAATTAGGGAAGTGCAATTGTGACTAAGCAGACAGCCTCCCAGTGTGTCAAGTATTCCATGTGATTGTAGGGACAGGGACTTCAGTCCCTGATTCTGGAGCCCTATCTGAAGATGTTCCAGGTTACCAAAACCTTCTATAAAAAGTCAATCTCTTACCAGATTTCTCCCCTAAATTTTTTCTGTAAACCGATCCTGTCTAGGTAGGAGATGATCGGGTAGAAGATAAGTCTGCAGGTGGAAAACAAATCATAGATTGGTACTCTCTCCTTCTTAGGTAGCCATTTATTTCACAATCAATTAATAGTTCTGTTCCCTCATGCAACTGTTACATATTTGCCTGTACCACTGTCCCGGGGATTCTCTGAGAGCATTAGTAGCCATTCATTCAAGAAGCATTTACTGAATGCCTGCTGTATATCAGGCACAGAGATGGGCTCTAGTTGTGCAAAGATCAAGATGATCCAAAGTCGTCTTCTCTTTCTATTTTTCTTCATTTTTTGAGTCAGGGTTTCACTGCATATAGCCCTGCCTGTCCTGGAACTCATTCTGTAGACTAGAATGTTCTCAAACTCACAGAGATCTGCCTGCCTCTGCCTCCTGAGTCCTGGGACTAAAGGTGTGTGTCAACTCCAATTGATTCCAGGTGAGTTTCCCACCTCAAAAAGAAAGTTGAAAGAAAATATATGTTTTCAATTCGTGTGTGTGTGTGTGTGTGTGTGTGTGTGTGTGTGTGTGTGTGTGTGTGTGCGCGCGCGCGCATATGTATGTGCATGCGCATGTATGTGTACATGTATTCATGAGTGTATTCATAAATGTTCACACAGCCTTAGGTTTCTTTCCCAAGGGCATAATCATCTTATTTATGGAGCCATGGTCTCTTCCTGACCTAGAACTGGACAAGTAAGGCTAAGATGGTGAACCATTCACCATCGGGGGCCCACCTACCTGCCTCTGCCTTCTCAGCACTGACGCTGAATGCATACCACCATGCTCCAAATCAGGTCCTGGTCCTTATATGATGAGCACTGCACTATCAAGCTCTCTCCAGCCTTCTCCTCGGGATTATGCGCTAGAAGAAGGTGTGGGCATAACAAATACTTCAGTGACTGTCTCTAATGAGAGGGGCATATGAGAGACCATAACTCCATGCAGAAAGAGACCTCAAGAGAAGCTATCAATCCAAGTGAATAGAGAACACTAACTTCTCTTCTTTGGAGATGTGTGTTAGCAATGATTACCTTGCAGGGGAAAGTTAACCAGTGCATATTTTAGATTTTCCTCATGTCACTTTCAGAATTCCCGGGACAAGTTTTTGTCTTCATTTCTCCTCTAAATATCATCCCCAAGAGCCTCCAAAGCTGTTACTTTCTATATTCAATTTTAAGAGCATTCAAGACAACAATGGAAATTAACAATTTAAAACCGTGCCTGGAATAGATGACACAGTGCTACCAAGCCAATGAAAATTTAATAAAGAAAATGGGAGCAACCTCTTCCCCAGCTACTGTGACTTGGCCCCCTTTGAAGAAGTTTTACTTACATTTTAAATGAGAGTATTTTTTCCTTACTCTTTCTGGTTTAATCCCAAGCTTCCAAAATGCTAAATAATTGTAAACCAGACGAAGTGAATTTAGACCACATTATATGGTTAAAAAAGAAAAGAAAAGAAAGAAATTTCAAGAACAGTTTTTGAAATGGCAGAAAGTTAGTAATTCTTAACAGTATTAAGAAATAATACCACTAAAGCAGAAGGGCTGGTCATTGTCTGTGTTTCCCCAGGGGTCTTCCTGTGTCGATTGTGATTCAGTGACTGAAAACCCTCCAGACAAGGACTGAGGAAAGGAACAACACAATCAGGCACGACCCAGTTCTCCATTTCTGGCCCACTAGTGAGGGTCTTCATTACAGATAAAATCCCTTCTGGTTAGGTGATTCAGAGAAGACATTTATTGGAAAGATATTTGATAACTCAAATAATCATAGAGGGCAGAGACATGGCTCAGTCAGGGGCCAGAGGTAACAGCCAAGGCAAGGTTAGGGCAGAAGGTAGGGGTGGAGCTGGGGGAGGAGGTGATTACCTGAGAAATCACCCCTGTCCTCACTGCTACCATCAAAGGTGCTCCCATTGGTGGCTGCATCAATGCATCTGGGTTCTCAATACTGTGTCAGGTCACGACTGTCCGATGCTTTGTCTTTGTGTAGGTCCTAAGAGCCTGCTACAGTGCCAGGGAACAAGAAAAGAACGCGGCTCACATTTTAGTCCTTGTCTTGCTCTTATTCTTGGCTCCTCTGTGTTCTGACAGCCAAGTGTCAGAGTTCCCGCTCTCGGATCAATAGTGTGTCAGAAAAGAGGCAAGCATTGAGCCATACAGGCTTATACGAAGAGGAGTTTGGAAGTCTTCTATGCACGGTCAGGAGACTTGATAAATGTGAGTGAATGGCCTTGCAGCTAAAACAAATAACTAGAAAAGTCATGATCAGGGATGGGGGCACATTGTATGGCGGGGACTAAAGACGCAATGAGATGGACACTATTTCTACTACTCTCGAGTATTTTGCAGTGGATCCTGATTTTTTAAAACTTGTGTGTATGAGAGAGAGGGAAGGGGGTGCAGAGGGTGCAGAGGGAGGAGGGAGAGAGAGAGAGAGAGAGAGAGAGAGAGAGAGAGAGAGAGAGAGAGAGAGAGAAATTGAAGCATGCGGGTACCCACAGAGGCCAGAAGAGGGCATCAGATTCCCTGAATCTGGAGTTACAGGCAGTTGAAAGTGGCCTAACCTGGGTGCTGGGAACTCAACTCAGGTCCTCTAAAGGAGTAGGAAGTCCTCTTGATGCTGAGCTGTCTCTCTAGCTCTAATCCTGGTGATTTCAAGAGTAAAAACACACTATTTGTCTTCTAGAATGTCTGCTGTCAGCACAACACCTTCTTCTGGGGCACTGTCTCCTCCTTCCTGTGTGGTGTAGCTATAAGTACTGATGTTTTAGGCAGCTGTGGGTGAACTTCAGGTAGGCCTTTATTTTTTATGGCATCATATATCAGACCCTATACCTGTGTCATAGGAAGCAGCGCTGAGTCTGTTTAAATCCTACATGCACACTCCACATCACTTAACCTTCCTAGCAACCAGATAAAGAGTCCATTCTGATTCCCCACACTCTGATGAAACCAAGGCCCGAAGACGCTGGCATGTTCAAGCTAACAGGTATCGTGGGAGGGAACTGGAACACCCCCATGGGAAGACCACCCGTAGAACCCTTGACATCGGATATGCCATAGAGGTGAGCAGTTAGGAAGGGGTGATGGGGAAAGGCTCTAATTTATTTTTTTCTTTTTTAATAAATATGACTCTTTCTCCTGGCCACCAACCAGTGAGAGTGTAAGCAGCTAGTGCCGACCACAGTGTTGGGAAGCCACACCAGTTACTGCTGCAAGCTATACCTTTACAGTCAGCCTTTACCACGAGGCCAAGGCTCTCCTCATTTTCATTTCCCAGAGCGGAAACTGAGGTCTAGAAACAGCTGGAAGCCCAGAGAATGAGTGAGGGTAAGCGATAGAACCAGGGTGGGAGTGGAGGTTATCAGTCTTCAGAGTCTGTGCTTTTGCCCATGTGACACATATTACCTTGTTAGCTGAGCGCCTTGGAGGTAGAGCTATGACCACATTGTACAGATAAGGAGTGTGGATCGTCCTGGGTCCGCAATTAGCAAAATTTCCCCCTAAAAGACTGACTGGTAAAGATATCTTAGCTAGTGGAACCTTAAGTTTCTGTCCTAACAATGAAACTCTGCTACTACAACGCACAATTACCTAGGGACAAAGCACGAAGGAATGGGCCTGTTATGCTACAGTCAAGCCTCATGTGTAGCCACTGGAATATGAGTTTCATTTAATTTTCACATGTGGCAGATTATAGCTCTCCTTTTGACTTCCTTCTAACCATTTAAATATGTAAACATCTGTTATTAGCTTAGGCCATACAAACACAGGAGACAGACGGGACTACCCACGGGTCATAGTCTGTCTACTTTTGGCCCAGGTCACACAGTTGAATGAATATGCCTGAATCTAAGCCAACATGTTAGTTTTCTTTTTCCTTCATTA
Organism: Rattus rattus; assembly: GCF_011064425.1. NCBI lineage: Eukaryota > Metazoa > Chordata > Mammalia > Rodentia > Muridae > Rattus > Rattus rattus. The sequence continues at coordinate 45,663,810 of NC_046159.1, forward strand.
TATTCAACTTACATAGGGAGGGAAAAAAGGAATGCCCCTTCGTCTAGGGATGAACAAGAGGCTGCACAGTGACAGTCCTGGCTGACCTACAACATCTCTGGGAATAGCTTTGTATAATCACAAGAATGGGGTGGATGGAAAGAAAGTGTGGTGGGTGAAAAGAAAAAGTCACGGGCTATATCAATGGAGCCAAGAGGGCTGTAAATTTCTATGTAGCCAGAGCAGATTGTGAAAACAAGATGTAAGATCTAGAAGTAAGTAAATCTTTGGACCATGTTTTATAAAGCATACTCTAAATCACAGGAGTACTGAAAATTGTTTTCAGAGCCATGATGAAATGGAGAGTTTTAAACCACAGCTTGCCTTCTCCCCTTTGACTCCAAAGAAAATCAAACTGTAAAGGCATGACTTGCCCCGAGAGAGCTCTTTGCCCATTCAGCCATGTCTTCTAAGGGGGATGGCTTATTGAAAAATAGAAACTACTTGTGGTTGTAAAACCAGTGAACCTCTTTCCTTGATTTAACCTCTTGCCCTTGAAGATTTGCTTTTTTATGGCTTGCTCGTGACCTAAGCAAGCCCTTACCAGGCTCTCCTTATGCATGAGCTTGATCTAGAAGCACTTCAAAGAGAAAGCAGAATCCTGCAGAAATACGGGGTGGCAGTGTAGCTCAAATCTGATACAGTGCCGTGGCAGTGTACTCTACTAGCAATGCGATGCTCTACTAGCAATGCGATCATTCCTAGGACAGGGACCTCTTCGTGTGTGCTGTGCCAGGCTTCCTCTCCCCTGGATCCCTTTGTCTTGTTTGTGCGTGAGGAGTCTCCTCTCGTGCCCAGAACTCAGCACCTGTCATTGTTAGTCACTGGCCCTGGGCTAGGTAGAATGTCAAACAACACAAGTACTGAGGATGTATGCATTTCAGTTTAGGAAGCCAGACTCAGTTAACAGTCAATGCTTCTGAGGCTATAAACACTCTCTGGCCCCTCACAGGGGCCACTGGAGGCATCAGGCACAATGTGTCCAGCACTACTCTTTAAAATCGTACAAGGTTCAGCAGGAGGGTGTGGACTATGCTATGACGACAATCTTATTTGATCTCCAGTTTCACTCCCTCATTGACATTTTTTCTCTTTGGACAAGTCCCCATAAATTGTTTTCACATAAACCCTCTTCGAATGTTTTGTTTCTGGAGAATCAGTTAACGCCACAGATCTTCAAGTATTTTAAAGTTACACCTTCAGATATATGATATATCCTAATTAAAATCTATTATTCTGCACAGTACAAAATTGTTTGTCAAACGTTCCTATGTCACCTCTTCATATTCTTCTAACTAAGCCTCATGACGCAGGTGAGAAAACAGGCTCAGACAGAATCAAGACCGGCTTAGGTCACTTGGACAGGAACTGCCAGAGCTAAAGGTCTCTGGAAGTGGCCCTGGGGTAACCAGTCACCAGATTGCTGCTGAAACTGTGATTGTTACTGCAAATTATATTTTAACAGGACATTTGAGTGTGTGTGCGTGTGTGTGTGTGTGTGTGTGTGTGTGTGTGTGTGTACACGTGCGCACATGTGCAAAAGAAAAAAGAAGTACTATGTGTTGACAGCATCATTTCATCCACAAACATCTATTAAGGCATGGGTATTTCCCAGATTGTACAAGAAAAATCTAATACAGTACAAAACCACACGTGAACTACAGAAATTTCTAGAAGTTGTATTGTTTTTAAGTAAAAATGGGTGAAATTTATTTTCATAATGATTGCTTGGCCTAATATATTTTAAAATAGGACTTTTGATAAGGAATCAATAGAATTCAGAGGAAGGATACCTTCCTTTTTACCCCTGAATCTCTCTCTCTCTCTCTCTCTCTCTCTCTCTCTCTCTATATATATATATATATATATATATATATATATATATATATATATATATATATGTGTGTGTGTGTGTGTGTGTGTGTGTGTGTGTGTATTATCTATTTCAGTTATTTAGTGTGTTTTAAATGCTTAATTAGCCACATGTGTTTGCTGGCTATCATTTAGGGAAGCCTACTTTAGATAATAAAACTATATTATAGTGGCTGAAACTATAGTATCACAGTAGTTCTTGGGACAGAATTTTCATGCTCCCATCTCCACAAGGGAGATGAATAGAAAAATAAAAGTTGCCATCATTTGTAGCATAATAAAATAGCCAAGGAAATAGAAGATTGGCTATGTGGACTGGGAACAAAGACAGTCCCTTTATTTTCTCTTCAGTGGTAGAAAAGTTTTCATTTTTTCCCCCTGTCAAGACACACAAGGAAGCCAATAAATAAAAATGGAGGCTTTTGTATGGCCTGACTGAAGTTCAGCCTTATATCCTCCTTCTTCACCTCATTCAAGTCTCCCTTCCAGTCACTTCCTCAGCAAGGGCAGCACCTCCCACTTAAACTCTCTGAGTGATGTGGGATACAGATGTCCGCTGCATCTTTCTGGTTACACTCATATGGTTTCTTCTTGCTAACCGAAGACCTGGAGACTCCATCAATGTGGAAGTTTCCTCTTTCTTTCCGGCAGTCTCTCGGGGGCTGCATGTCACCAACACCTCAATCATTTGCAGGAGTTCTGCTCTCTCTCTCTCTCTCCCTCCTTATTCCCCTTCCCCAGCAGACTCAAAATCTATAGAATTTAATACCGGGATTTCCAAATCTGCAGAGGGAGAAGATGAAGCTGCCTTTTGCTATTGAAGCTCTGGGCACACACGGTTGCAGCCTTCCACTCAATGCTCTGTTCCTCTGCTGTGCTCTTCCCAAATTTTCCAACTCCCACCTCATGCCTTTAATCTTAGCTCTCAGGAGGTTGAAGGCTTGATCAGAGGGTCAAGGGTATCCTCAGCTAAGCAGAGAGTTCAAGGCTGAATTGGGCTCCATGAGACCCTGAACATTCCCTTGCCCCACCAATGCTCAAAACCAAACCAAACCAAACTGCTAAAGGCAGTGTGGTATATTCCGGCTGAGGTGGTGCTAAAATAATATGCCCCCCTCTCAGGTCTATCACCTCTCATACTTCCTTACCTAATCTGTAATTTTCATGTCATGGGGACACATCTCTATCTTTTGCGATCACAAAGTTAGAATACTTCAGTGTGGGAATACCCCCCTAAGAGGAGCAATTTTTTACTACTGAAGGAAACAGATAGGTGACAGCTCCAGGGAGACAGGTTTGTACACATCACCAGGGCTTGGAGGTCAGCACGTGAAACTGGTAAGATTACCTGTAAGGAAACCCGGGATTTAAAAAGCGATAGCAAAGGTCAAATGCCAGAGTGATTCATTGACGTGGTCACAACTCAGGCTTCGGTGCGTGCACTAACATCTGTAGGCATTTGACAAAGGGTCTTGTATATGCCACACCTGTTGCTATTCTGTCCACAGAAATTGCCTTGGATTCCCACGGGGCTTCCCATGTGTCCGCGTCACTCAGTTCTATTATCAGCTGCTCACCATGTGCTTGCATGGTGGTTGGAGGAGTGGTGGGACCAAGAGCAAATTCTGATGCTGTGACAAAATATAAACAAAAACAACTTGAGGAGACCATGTGCTATTTTGTCTTCTGGTTGGAAGGGACACACAGTCCATCGTGATGGAGAACACATGGCAGAAGGAATGAAAGGTGCCTACTCAATTTTCATCCGCAATCAGGAAGCAGAGAGAAATGAATGATGCTGCTCATCAACTTTTCTTCCCCCCTTTTCTTCAGGCTGGGTTTCCAGTTTGTCTTCCCACCTCACTTAAGCCTCATTGGAAAAGCCCTCAAAGGGTCTGCCTTCTAGATGATTGCAAATCCAGTCAAGCTAGCAAGAAGATTACCCATCTTACCTGCCCAGGTCATCTCCAATGGGCAGGTGAAAGCCAGGTGGCAAAATCTCTCTGGGGTCTGGATAACGACAGAGAGCAACTATATTTGTTCCATGCTCCAACTCAAAGATGTCTATGACCTATCTCAAGGCTCTAGGGAAGTCAGAGTGAATGAATCACAGAGCTAGCTAACATAGTGACATCACACGCCTACAATGTATAAAGAGCTGTGTTATCCAACCCACATGTCTCCTCAGGACAAAGATTATGAATTTTATTAAAAATATGAGGAAACTGAGGTTTGAAGAAATGTAGCTTCTTATAGCTGTCCCGGCATCTTTAAACTGCTTAAAACAAGTATTAAAAACCAGTTTTCATCTCCGAATACATGTTCTTAGTTTGCTGATAAAAGATCTCTGGTGGCCATAAGATTCACACACACAAACACACCTAGAGTAGACCCTAATAAGGGAAGGCAAGGAAAATCCCTCTGCTCATAAACAGATGTGGAAAAAGGGAGGAAGAACAAAGTAAAATCGGACCGAGCGACCAGAATGTGAGAGAAACGTGGGCTGCACATGCCTGTCCATCTGGGCTCGTGCTGAGGAAGCCTGAGGAGCAATCTGAATGCTTAACCTCTACCCTCAGGTGGTAGGAGAGGCTGGAGAACAAACATGGAGTGAGCCTATCTGTCTCCATGTGAATTTAAAATGTGGTCATAGAAATTATTTTTAACTTCACTTAGCGGAGAATATTACAGGGTCAATAAATCACCCTGCATACCATTTAGCCTGCAAAATACAGGGTTAAGAAGCAAATGACTTTGAAATCAAAGGCAGAGTATAAATCCATATGTTTCTCTGAAATTTAGAAATGTACTAACTTCCGCAGATGTTTGGCCTCTATGGAAGGAAGGCAGGTCCCTTGGTTTATGGGAAGTCTGGGAGGAAAACTCTTTTCTCCCCATTGCTTCCCCTTAATTCTCTGATTAGCAGCATGAGTCCTTCTTTTACTCTCTGGACCACAGTGAGTTCTGAGTACATTTTCTCTGTTAAATTACAAATGTCTGCTTGCTTTTCAAATTTTCAGTGTCACTGTAGCCAACCAGTCACCAAACCCTGCCTGAATGCCTTGACAACTTTCTGTAAACAGTGAGTGGTGTGTCCTTGTTCACAGCATTAGAGGCAGCTTGCAGAGCTGTTTGTCTGCTGGAAGCATCAGCAGGGACGCTCTGATGAGGTGACATTGATGCTGACACAAGAAGATGATAGCTAAATGAGGAGGGACCAAGAGCAACCTATATTATGAGTAAGTGAGGGCTGGGGAGATAGGTCAGCCAGTAAAGTGCTTGTCGAACAAGCGTAAGCGTCTGAGTGTGATGCCCACGAAAATACGTGTATAATTCACTCCTGGTCTAGTGGTGTGCATTTGTAATGCCAGTGCTGGGAAGGCCGAGACAGAAAGGCCTCAAGTGCTCAGTAAATAGACAGCCTGGGCTACTCAGCAACTCCAAACCTCTGAAAACATGTGTGTAAGTGTGCGTGAACACACAAACACATACACACACCTGCACACACTCACATGTAAACACACACACATACACACACACACCAGTAAGCAAGCGTGAGTCCTTGGCATGGTTTTTGAGGGTATAACACACTCATATGCATACACACATGCACACACACACACATACATGCACACACACACATACACACACCAGTGAACAAGTGTGAATCCTTGGCATGGCTTTTGCAGGTATAAGGAGAAAGACACCTTGCATGGCTGGTTAAATTCCTATAATATCGAAGTTCTCAAGTGGGATTGATTTTGACCCAGGGGACACTTTGTAGTGTCTAGAGACATTCCAGTTGTCACATCTAGGAGATAAATGCTATTGGCACTAGGCAGGAAAAAGGCTGCTTTTTTACCTGTAGTGCATGTCCCAGCCTCCTGAAGCAAGAATGATTGGGTCCCAGACCCAAACGAGGCAAATGTTGACAAAGCCTGCACAGGCAGCCGAGTGAAGAGGACTATCTAAGCAAGACAGGCTTATTTTCTATGTGTAACCCCTCCGTTGTGTAAAGTCCCCCTTTTAGCCTAAGAGGTCAGTTCCGTAGTGATATGAACCACATAGAGAACCAGGACAGGGGTTGGTAGAATTGTCCGGGAAGGACAAGACTGGACATGGCTTTGCTGGTCACATGGACTCCATTGTATCTTCTCAAGTTTAGCAGGGTTCTACAAATGTAGCCATGGGTAGTGCTGGGGTAAAGAGAAAGAACACCCTGCTTCTACAAACAAACAGGGTGCTGAATCGGGACCACAGGCTGCTATCGGGACCTTGTCTGGTCGAAAGGGTTTTGGTCTGCATGAGAGATAGTGGGAGTTCGGAGGAAGCCTGTTTACTTTAAGAGATAACACAAGAGACGGTCGCATCCATCACTTCTCTGTACACATCCTACTGGTCAGAATTCAGAAAAGCTGGATATGTACTTCAGAGCTTGGTATTGTAGCTAGGGAAAACTCAGAGGCTGTCCATCTTTTTTAAATTTGTCTGGTTTTCAAGGCAGGACCTTGCTATACGGCTTTGCTGTATAGTCTCCAGTAGCCTCAGAGTTCAAAGGATCTTAATCCCTTTGCCTCCCAAGTAAGTGCTGGGATTACAGGTGCTCCCACATCTGGGCTCACCTTTATCCTTTAAGACAGGGAAGGTGGCTATTAAGGGATGCGTATCATTGTTTAATCACCAGAATGTGGACATAGAAGGTGAGGGAGAGTCACCAAACGATGCTGGCAACACAGCAGAGTGATGTCACATCTAGCCCTTGAAATGACATATGCAGTTCCAATTTTAAACTTGCAGATAGGAGCTGCTCTGGAGTTTTTAGTGTTAGGATCAGTTTTTCATTTTAAGATTTCTACTGCAAAAATATGCAGAGTTAAACAGAATGGCCAGGCTGGGATGATGCAGGGTGTGGAAGCATCCTTGGAAAACACTGTCATGTTGCTGGTAAAGGAGAAGACGACTTGAATGAACATGGTGGGAAAGAAATGAAGTAAATGGGAGACATTTCGAAGGGCGAACGGGCAGAGTAGGCATACTCCAGATTAAGCTTATTTTAGGAACTTCGGAAAAGCAGTTTTAATTATTAATAGCAATTAAACTCTAAACAAAATAAAAGAATATACTTCTGTCACCACTGTGGCCCTGGGTTAGACTGCACTATTATCTCTTACTCTTTCTGGTCTCCAGCACAAGGAAACATCACCATCCTTCATGAAAAGCTGTCTGTTTCTCTGAAGTGTAGAACCCAGGGCTTCTGTGACTTGAGGTGGATTCAGCATTTGCAAGCCTGGGTTGTAATGAGGGGGCAACCCCAGTACTCAACAGAAGCTAAGCAAGGAAGTAGCATGTACTTTGAGACTGGCTGGCACCAAGGGAGACAAAAGCCCATGGTGTAATTATGCTGAGTGGAGAATATAACATGATGCAATCAGGGACTGTCTCCAATATGCCCTGCAGTGCTTCGAAGGGGCTTTGAATAACAGAATGCTCTAGAACAGTGAGCCTGTGTCCCTGGAAGCCTGAGAAAGTTGCCTCGGCCAGCATCTTCTCTTCCTTCAGCCAACAGTGCCCATGGGCATTTATTGAGCATCTTCTGGATGGCAGAAATCACGCTCGGTCTTAGGGACACAGAGAACAAGATGTGAGCTTTCAACTTTCTTACACAAAGACTCTCTAGTTGCTGTCATTGGAGCCAATAAACAAAGACTGGACAAATGTTCCTTTCATTTGTTTAAAGCCCGGTTTCTACTTACGAGGGTATTTTAACTGGCAGTCACAGTTACAGAGTTTCTGCAAAACTTCCTTTTGCATTTAATGTGCTGGACACATTTGGCCCTCAAGACTTGCTGTCTAGTCATGCACTTTCAAGGAATTGCCTGAAAAACTGTTGGCACCATTTTTTCCTAAAGAGAAAATGACAATGAGTTCTTTGTTGCCTGTCTTCAGTTGTTTACTTGTTGTCAGATTCACTATGGTAACTGGGCTAGTTCTCTAAATAGTAAATAACTCTAGGAGGGAGACAACGCACACGGAACATAGCTATAGCCACTTCTTACCTTTTGTCCCTAGTTTGTTTCTGCTTAAGTTTGTCAACAAACTATTTTTGGAGCTAACTTTGGAGGTCTCCATAGCCACCGTGTGGTGTGTGTGTACTTATAGTCTGATCACCTTACAGTCTGAGCACCTTACAGTCTGAGCACCTTCAATTCTGGGGCTCCAGAGCTTGGACCAGGTTTGTGGGAGCTCCCTTCCGAAGCACAAGCAGTGCCAGGCTCTCTTGTCTTCCCTTTGGAGCCAACCATTCATTCATTCCTAACATTGTTTATCTCAGGAAGTTCTGGTACTGTGCCACTCTGTGTATGTTTCGTCGTTTAGATGGTACAACATTCAACCAATTCTCCACTTGCTCTGTGAAGCACAGTAAGGAATAAACAGTGCCTCTGGGTAGCAGTGGGGAAATCTGAATGAAATGATTGGTCCTCAAGACTCTGTCCTCGGGAATTGGCAGAAGGAGCATGTGATGCAGACTCTCATTGACTCCCAAGCACACACTACACCATGACTCTGCTGAGTGCTTAGTCTTTTCTGTAATGCCTTGAATTGTTATTGTGTATGTGGGCACAGGATCTGGGGAGGCCTGTGCACAAATGGAGGAGAACTTGATGAAGCCAATTCTTTCCTTACCTTTACATGGGCCCTGGAGATCAAACTCAGGCCAGTAGATGTCTTACTGACTAAGCCATTATCCATCCTTGTTTCAAATAAGATCTTTATAGCTCTATTTCATGATGATGGCCTTAATATCAAAAACTCAGCTGGTTTTCTGCTTGCAAAAAAACAAAAAGCAACGTGTTCATCTATAAAAGCTTTTTGGCAAACCAGTACCTGTGGGCCAAATCTAGCCTTTTAAAACAATAAAGTTTTATTGGCACACGGCCATATGCGTTCATTTACATACTGGCTTCTGCATTGAGTTCTCCTGATAGACACTGCGTGCCTCACAAAACTGAAAGTATTTACTGACTGGGTCTCTACAGGAAGTTGTTGCCAATCCCTGCTGAGAGCACAATCACATGTATTGTTTCTTCCCTGAAGTTGTTTCTATTGTGTAAAAGGGTGCTATTCAATGATTGTAAGCAGCTTAGCTATAAAATGAATATCTCTCTATATGTATAGCCTTTAGCTCAACACACACACACACACATACATATATACACAAACACACACACACACATATATATACACAAACACACACACACACACATATATATATATTCACAAACACACACAAACATATATATTTCTATCCTCATCTTCTTTTCACTTCTCCCTTTCCCCATTGGTTCTCTTTCTCATTCTAGACAGTTTCATTTCTAACACACACACACACACACACACACACACACACACACACACGTATATTTCTATCCCCATCTTCTCTTCTTTTCACTTCTCCCTTTCCCCATTGATTCTCTCTCATTCTAGACAGTTTCATTTTCTAACACACACACACACACACACACACACACACACACACACACACACCCCCATACCTGTATATATGTTTTAATGAACAAACTTATGCCCTTTGTAGGAAATCCAGGTTGCAACTGCAGATAACCATATTGAGTGAACTAAGCCAATTAAAGAAAGACAAATATTGTTATGCTTTTTCCCTCATTTCTAGATTTTTTATATAGGTGCATGAAATCAGTACTTTTATCAAATGCCCAAAACAAAACAAACAAACAAGCCAATGTCAGGCAGGAACCTGTCCACCGGACAGAAGCACCATTTCCATCTGAACTCTGGGAAGTGTGTCTAGTTTCGACGCTTCCCAGAAAGTGCTCCGGATTCTGCTAGCCTTGGGAGTTGTGTTGTTGGTCTCCCCTTTCTTTTCTATACCTGAGAGTTCTTGCCATGTCTGGCTAGTTATTGCTCCTCTGGGAGAGGGAAAAAGCATATTGGAAAAGAGAGAAGCCCACTTTTTCTTATCCTCCACAGGTAAACAATTCTCCACAGCATTGCAGTTCAGGGCTAGAGAGCCATCGTGAGCACCAGTTCTGCGTGCTGACTTTATCTTCATCTTTAAGCTTACATAACCCGCAGATAAATTATAAGTTACTACAAAGATTCCCACCAATGACAGACTGAGTCACTGTCCTCCGAGCCCTTTCATCTTTCTGGATTCGACTTCTAAGCCTCTTTATATTCTGTCAAAATGGAGTGTGCTTTTGCCAACATCATGCAGCGTATGCCAACACTTGGACGCATTTTCCACTTTACCTGGATAGAAAAACACGACCATGGGTGAAGTTTTTCCACCATTTCTTTTACTGTCCCTGTCTCTCAAAGCTTTGGAAAGCATTTCATGTCTGTACTTGTGCAACACAGAAAGAGAATGAATGGTTAAAGTGGCTTTTGTTTGCTGGAATATAACGAACGGTTATCCTAGAAACGCCGTGCTGTTAAAGAACTAATCTGCTGAAGGCTTTGCTTTGACGTTTTAATCACCAAGTGCCCACTTGATCTGGAGACTGAAACCACAGTTTCAGGAGAAGATGTCAAAGAACACTGATGCCACAGTTTTCTTGCTTGGCTGATACCTCAGGGGAAAAAAAATCACTTGCCCAGAGCAATCCCAGAAGAAGAAAAATTGTCTTGTAAAAAAGTGTGTGTGTGTGTGTGTGTGTGTGTGTGTGTGTGTAGTGTGTGTGTGTGTTCATGTGTTTTCATGTGTGAGTAGGTACACATGTACGCATGTGAGCATCTGGGTATATGTAATGATTGACCCTGGGTGTCTTCCACAGTCATTCTCTATCTTAATTTTTGCCACAGTGTCTTTCATTGAGCCTGGAGCTCACTAATTCAGCCAGACCTGCTGACCAGAGTTCCTTAAGGATCCCCTTGACTCTACTTCCCCACCACTGGCATTGCACCAAGCCTTCTTTCACTTGGGTACTGGTGACCTGAACTCAGACCCTCACCCATGGCAAGGACTTTACACTTTACCAAGTGAACCTTCTTCCTTCCCTCCAATAGCATTCAAATGAAGGTAATTGTGAACCGTGCTCAAAAAACAAGAGACTCTCTGGAGTACTGCAACTTTGTATCATCAATGCTTTGATCGCTACAGATGCCAATCCCAGAGCAAAAGGCCTTCTGTGGCAGAGCTCCTACTTGTAAAACACGGGCCACAACACTGGTTGTAGCAGGCTCTTAGGCAAGCACCATCTCACTGCAGGAAGGATTTTGCTGGTCCAACCAATCACTGAGGAGATAGATGATGCATGGGTAGGGCTTATTATTAGATTCCATTCCCATAGAGCCAGTAGAGAGACACTGTAGCCTGTCTCCCTCCAACAGAACAGTGTTCTTCAGCACCCCCAGATAATAACAACGCTTAGCTCCCCTGTAATGTCTTCACAGGTTTCTACATATAAAAATTAGTTAATTAGCAATTATTACTGTATGCTAGGTAAGCAATGATTAACATCGTAATTTTTACGGACTGAGTAAATGAGAGTGGAGGAGAAAGTGCCAAGAGAAAAATTAAAATTAATAAGTTCCTAGATCATGAGTCTGAACTGCAGGGCTTCAAAGGGTGTGCTTGCTGTCTGTTTGTTTGTTGTAAAGGATCTACTGGGTGGTGATGCTAAAAGCCTGGAAAATGAAATTTTCCTATTTATTTATTTATTTATTTATTTATTTATTTATTTATTGGTCCTGGGGTTCTGGGTTTTGTTTTCAGATGTGACTCTTTCCATGCAACCTGTGATGCAATTTTTTTTTCTAATTGGGGAATCTTTGTAATCATAGATTTTATCCTTGGTGTCTCTTACATTGCCCCCCCACACACACTTTAGACACAGTGATAATTCTCTCTCTTGTATGATCTTATAAGCCACAAATTGTGTATTTGATACAGCCAATGTGGGAGTGAACCTCTCTTCTCTGTCTTCATTCCTTAGGATCCAAGTGAAACTGTTCCATTGCTTGACTTGAGAACGGACAGAGGAAATGAGGCCAGCCAGCATCCACACTGTGGACAGGCGACCCTCACTGACTGATCTCAGAAGCTATGAAGGGTCAAACCTGGTTAGTGCGTGGATGGGAAAAAGCACAGAATAAGGTTATTAAAAAGGTGATGGCAGAGATGGGAAAACTACAAAGATTTGCAAAGTCATCAATCTCTGTGTCTAGAACTGCCCATATTTCAACCCCAGATGCTGTGGCCACAGTTGAGCGAATCTGTAATCCAGGTCAGAAAAATCAGTCTTTTCTTGGGAGGCTTGGCTTGTCCAGAATTCATCTTCCTGTTTTTACTTGCACGTTTGCTAAGCAGCATGAAGTCTCCACTTTTCAGTGTTCCCTTTCTTTCTCACTGAGTTGCCTGGACCAGGTAGGTGATTCTTCAACCACCCGAGGATGCTGGCTGAGCTGCTGTCAGAGCCTGGCTTTAGAATGAAGAGAAGGTTGCCCTCAAACACTGCAGTGGTGCTCATTCTGGGGCAGCTTTTCCTCAAGAGACATTGGCAGTGACTTGGATGAGAGTGGTGCTTTGTCACTGCATTTATGAGCATCTCCAAGAGATGTTGCTAACCATCCTGGAATACAGAAAGCAGCCCCATAACAAAGGATGCTCTGCAGAAATGTGTCACTAGTGAAAAACAGAAAGAAAAGAAAACCTGAAAATGCCCTGATTTCTTCTTTTTCTTAATAGTTTTGTCTCTTGGTTCTCCTGTCCAATCCAGTGACAGAAAAACATGAGTGCCCTTCTCCTTGTCCTAGTTAACTAATGAGGAGAGACTTTCTGAAGACCTTGCCTTTGCCTGAAGGGGCAAAATGACAATAAGAGACAGCCTCTCTGTGGCCTCAGCTCTGTCTCTTTCTCTACAGCTTGCCCCAACCCCACAATCTGTCATCAGGGGTCACAGATGGGTGGAGAGACAGCTCCGAAGTGTACATCTCAGCTAAGTGCTAATTTCCCATTTATGGTGTATTGCGGAGTTTTCCGTGTTCCTCAAAACCAGTTTGGTTTGAAGATTATCACCTTGTTGACACTAGCTTGTCTATGAAACTGACAAGCCCACACACCTTGGTTGAAAGAAGCTGCGGCTGGGCCTCATGTGAGAGCCCACGAGTAGCTTAACAAATGTCCCAGTGGAAGATTTTTCCCTGCTGGAGCTTATCGGAACGAAGGTCATGAATATTTCACATCACTTGGAATCCTATAAAAAGAAAGGCACTAATTGATTAAAGTCGATAAAAACAAAAGGATCACGACTAGACACCAAATGCCACCCGGTAAGGATTAAAGAACACCACTGGAGGTTCCTCAACCATGCATTGAACAATCTGGCTAGCCACAGCTAGCAACAGTTTTGCAGAGGTCAGTTCAGAACACTAATCCCTATAGACATGAAGGCCATTCTTTCCCTCCAATGAAGCAGTTCAATAGTTAAGGTCATGGGTCTTCAGCAGCCCTGTACAGGACAGAAGTAAAAGTAATTAGACAAAATGAATGCTGTAATCCCATTTTCTTGGGTCCACACCAGACGCAAAATTCTTAGCTCTCCATTTCCAGGTTCTCTCGAGAATCTGGCAGCAGATTCCGAATGAGAATTCCAGAACTTGACTTTACTCTCACTAGGACGGCCTGCCTGCCTGACTGCGTGTTTCTTAGGAATGTCTACAGCCTTGGGTGGTAGTGAAACAAAAACAAAAAAACTACCAAATACATGGGTAATGTTACGAACTTTCTACTTAGACTGGAATCCCAAAATTGGTGTTTCAACACAACGCCAAGCTTGCTTCTATGCTTGAAAAGCTGCTCTGGAGTAGAAGAGACCGGTCCAGAGTTCCGGATGGCAAGAATGGGTTAAAATGCAGGGTGTCTGTAAAACAGCGGCTTCTCCATGGCTGGTAGGTTCTTTCAACGTGGACACTCAGGCTCCATGTGGACCACTGACTCACAATCTGAAACACACAATTCTCAAAGGAGCCTGTCTGCTGTGATTCTTTGAACTTCTCCAGTGGGAAAATAGAGATAAAACAACAAACAAACAAACACATATAAAAGCACTTAAGGAAAACAAAACAAAACAACAACAACAACAACAACAACAAACCTGAAGGGATGCAGTTGGCGAGTTGGGTTGGGTAGGCGTCGCTACAGGGACTTGAAATTTTAAGCTCCCCCAGCTCTCCAACTGCCAGAGTAAAGGCTCCAATAATCTAGGGCAATAGTTTTCAAATGGAGCTAAATGCGCTCTGGCAACATTGTAGCGCTGGTTTTTAAAGGGACCAGTTTGGGAGTTCTCAGCAAAACGCTTGCAGTACTGTAATGCTCTCTTTAGAGAGGTGTAAGAAGTGGATCCAGCCACCACTCTGGCCTGTCCCATACAGACAGCTGGAGGGGAGATCTAATTCCTGCAAATTCGCCTTTTCGCAGATCTCCTAGTTGCGACCAAAGTTTCAGCCAGAGCGTCCAGCAGCGGCTGTAACTTTCCCCGGAGTGAAATAAATAAATAACGACCGTAAATACAGAGATAGCAGGGCCTTAGATATTTTCCTCTCTAAAAGGCAGACAGGAGAAAGAAGGAGGTGGGGATGAAAAGTCCTGATGTGGCAGGAAACTTCTTTGGGCGAGAGCCACAGACGCAGCTCCAAACGGACGGAGATGCGCTCTGCTGGCGAATTTTGTCTTTTATACAATCATCCAAGAAAGCAGAGAGAAGACCCCTAAGAGGGGGCTCATCTCTGGTCTCTGGCAAGACTCCTTGTTTTGTGGTCCCCTCAGCCTCTTCTGCCTCGAAGCCTCCTCCCTTTGGCAAAAGGAGAGTGGCGAGGCCCCGGAGGCAAGATGTGAGTGCGCTTGCGCTCGAGCCAATACGGCCGGAGGAGTCCTATTCCTCGGGCATTTTCCGAGGAAGTCTGGAGCAATTAGGCTCAGTCCTGGGAGAGCTAGCTAGAGAGCGGGCGGCAAAGCCGGCGTGTCTGGGCCGCCTCGCAGGGAGGGAGGGAGGGGGCGGCCGGTCGCCCGGCGGCGACACCGGGCCCCGGCCGCCACCATGGGTTTCGAGTTGGACCGCTTTGACGGTGAAGTGGACCCTGATCTGAAGTGCGCCCTGTGCCACAAGGTACTGGAGGACCCGCTGACCACCCCGTGCGGCCACGTATTCTGTGCCGGCTGTGTGCTGCCTTGGGTAGTGCAAGAGGGCAGCTGCCCCTCGCGTTGTCGCGGTCGCCTGTCGGCCAAGGAGCTCAACCACGTCCTGCCACTCAAGCGTCTCATCCTCAAGTTGGACATCAAGTGCGCGCACGCGGCACGGGGCTGCGGCCGGGTGGTCAAGTTGCAGGACTTGCCCGAGCACCTGGAGCGCTGTGACTTCGCGCCCGCGCGCTGCCGCCACGCGGGCTGCGGCCAGCTGCTGCTGCGACGCGACGTGGAGGCCCACATGCGCGACGCGTGCGATGCGCGGCCCGTGGGTCGCTGCCAGGAGGGCTGCGGGCTGCCGCTGACTCACGGCGAGCAGCGGGCGGGCGGCCACTGTTGCGCGCGGGCTTTGCGGGCGCACAACAGCGCGCTGCAGGCCCGCCTGGGCGCGCTGCACAAGGCGCTCAAAAAGGAGGCGCTGCGGGCTGGCAAGCGCGAGAAGTCGCTGGTGGCGCAGCTGGCCGCCGCGCAGCTCGAACTGCAGATGACCGCGCTGCGCTACCAGAAGAAGTTCACCGAGTACAGCGCGCGCCTCGACTCGCTCAGCCGCTGCGTGGCCGCGCCGCCAGGCGGCAAGGTAGGCTGGTTCGTTCGTTCTCTCTCTCTCTCTCTCTCTCTCTCTCTCTCTCTCTCTCTCTCTCTCTCTCTCTCTGTGTGTGTCTTTGTCTCTTCCTTTCCCTCTCCCCCTCTCTCCGTCTCTCCCTCCCTTTCTCCTCCCTCCTTAGCTGGCCCAGAGTCCCACCCAGGTCCGATGAGTATAGGGGTGCCAGGGTCTTCCTGGGTGCATCTCTGGCCTCCTCTTGTTAGCAGTGTTTGCCAGCTGCATCACTCCGTGCGGATTACTTAACTTATCCCAGCTAAGAAGTATGACCCCCCCCCAAAGGCAAGACATAGAAGCTACAGTATTTTGGGGGGACCGGAGCGTGTCTACGAACACTGAAAGGAACCCACAACCAAGTGTAGGGTAGGAAGAGAGAACGTGGCTCCAGAGTCACAGATGTGTTGAAAGGCTTTGCCCTGCACACCAGCCTGAGATCCAGGAAGCTGCTCATCTTGGCTCAAGATCAGAGCCATGGTCCTTGTGGATGAGGCACTGCATGTGGTGACCTGGATCCATGGATCTGCTGCGATCCAAAGGGCGGGGGTGGAGGATGGGGATGGCAGTCGTTATGGTGGGGCTTGAAAGGGATGCCAGGAGAGAGGCCCTAGTGTAAAGGCTGGATTCAAACGTGCACTTTCCTGCCAGCTCACTGGCTGACCTTGAGTAAGTAGCTTAACCCCTCTAAAGTTGGAGACTCTGGTTCCTAAAGACTCAAAGCAGGAAAACACAGCCAGGCACCATAGGAGTACTCATTTGGGCAATTGAGAAAGAACCCAATGACCCACTTGCTCCAATAACTGGAAAGTAATAATTAAGTGGTAGTCTCCGGGAATTAGAACATCTCCGCCTTTTGGTAACCAGCTGAGTGACTTGTGGCTTAGCCTCCACAGGTGCCTCGGTTTACCTCTAGTGTAAAATGATGTTATTTCCATCAAGGTGAGGATGTAGAAAATGGTCTGGCACAGTGCTGGACTGAGAATACTTGCAGTTACCGAAAACCACTCCTGTACCACTCCGCTGCCCTGCTGACCAGGGGAATTATTAGCCTCCACTCCTGAGGTTTACCTGCTTCAGCTCTTCTCAGGCATTTCTCTCTTCTCTCTTTCTCTCCCTCTCCCCCTCCTCCTCTCTTCCTGTTTCTCTCCCTACCCCTCCCCCTCAGATTCAGGCTCGTGCTCGCGCTCTCTCTCTCTCTCTCTCTCTCTCTCTCTCGCTCTCTCTCTCTCTCTCACTCACGCACACACAAGTAATATAGAAACAATGTTTACCATTTTGTACAAGGAGTAACTGTGGTTCTCGAAGAGACAATCATATGCTTAGGTCAGGGCTTTAAAGGGTCAGAGGTGGGTTTTGATCATACTTGTCTCTCTAGCACAGTGGTTTGCAACCTGTGGGTTGGGGTCTCATATTAGATACCCTGCATATCAGGTATTTACAATTTGTAACAATAACAAAATTATAGTTCTGAGGTAGCAATAAAGTCATTTTATTTTATTGCCCAGAAACAGTTCCAACATAAGGACGTGTATTAAAGCATCATAGCGTTAGGCCCTGCTCTTAACCACAGTTGTGCCCTGTCTTAGTTGAACCACTAGTACCTGTTTCTCTCGGGCCACCAACAGTGAGGTGTACTTTCCATACATCTAACCTTATAGATAAGAGAACTGACCTGAGAGAGGTTATATAACCTGTCAGAATCCCAACAGTGGGATTCAGCAGAAAAGCATGGATTTCGTTTCTGCCTCCCAGAGAAGATAGGTTTTTACTAGACTTTGGCTCCATCTGAGCATGTACTGACATTTGGGGGCTTGGTAAGGCTTTGTTGGTGGGAGTTTCTGTTGTCAGATACTCTGTATAGCATTGAGCAGTACTCCTCCTGGCATCAACTTACAGGATGCCAGTAGACTTTATTCCAAATTCCAACCATCCAAAAGGTCTCCAGATACTGCCAAGTGTCCTCTAGGGAACTACATTCCCTCACTTGAAAACCACTGGTTTGCCTGCAAGCAAGCATGCCACATTTTCAACAGCTGGGCTCTTCTGCTGCCTGGCAAGGGGCGTGGACCCTGCTGCTGCCACTCTGGCTTCTGCTCCAGATGGCCTGGCAGAAAGGGGAGCATAGTTGCCCAAGGGGGCCCCAGGGACCTGTGTCTGCTCAGTTCTCCCCACTTCCCCTCCCTTGCTCCTTCTTCCCCCGCCTGCATTCCGGGCCTGCAAGTTTCTACCCTTCACCCCCTTTCTGGCCCCTGGCCTGTCTGTCAGCTGCAGTCTCCACAGCTGGCCAGCTCTGGGCGAAGGGCAAATATTTACAGCTCTGAGGCTCACACAGGACCGCACAGGCGCACAAGAGACTGGTGTGAGTTTGCAACTCACCCAAACAGAGGGTTGAGCTTGCTTTTCAATCAGGCGCCAGGCTTTGGGCAAAGGCTTTCCCAAGTGCCTCTTGTTTATACTGTCATCTGGGCTTCCTGTGTCGTTTTATGAGTGACGCTTATTTATAAATAAGCCATTCACTCCTTCTGAGTTCATACATCATTCATTGTTGAGATAGTTTATTATTTCTTCTTGCCTTTCTATTTTCTTTCTGGGATGTTTGAGTAAACTCTCTCTTAGAATCAAAAATGGGATGCTTGAATAAAGATTGTGGATGTGCTTTGGAGCTCTGTTGGGTAAGTAGGGCAGAGCATCAAGAGCGTTAAACTCAGGAACTAGATGTTGACTTTGAGAGACAGAAGAACTCCATCCTGAAGGTGCCAGGCTTGGGGACAATCAAGGATGTCCTGGTCCAAAAGCTGCCCTAGCTGGCTTCTCGGGCTTTAACTCTTAGCCAGCCTCAGATGAAGTCTTAAGGAAGCTTGCTCCCCTTGTCCCCAAGTTAACCCTCCTTGGCCTTTGCCGAGGGGGTCAGCTCTTCCTGTAGTCAGCGGTAACTCCTCCCACCGGGAGCTGTTTAAGGACTTGTATATTTCTTTGGGCCAACTTTCTGTCCCGCCTCAGTTCTGTTTATTCTTTTCCAGAGGCAGAAGGATTTAAGTTGCCTGGAAACTCTCAGATACAAAACTTTTATTTCATATTTTTTTCTAAAACCCGTTGTTTGTTCCCCGTTACAAACCGAAGCATATAATCAAACTTGCTTCATAAATGATCTGACCTTCTTCGTATTTTTCTTGATTCAGTTTTTTGACAATACCCGAGCACCCCAGATTTGGCTAGATTGAACCATGTGGTTTGTTCTGGTTAAAGTGTGATTGTTGCACTTTCAGACCCCAGGGTGCTAGGAATCCTTGGAGAATGTGGTAAAACCCATTTTCCACAGTCTCACCCATTAGCCAGTGTCAGGAACCTACCAATGAATTATATCCCCAATTCTAGTCTATGAACTTTTTCCTCCGTACAGTGTTGGTGATGGAATCTGGAGCCTTATAAATGCCGGGCAAGTCTTCTGTCATTGAATTAATTCCTACCGTTCAGATCATTGTCTAAACATTTTTAAGATCAGGATAGTATTTTAAAACTGACATCAACAGGACTGGTTTAGGAAGATCTCTCTGATTTGCCTGAGACCACATCTCTTGGTAGTAGACCTGACATGGGTGTCATACTTCAGTTAAAGAGACTTGCTCCCACCCGTGGTTTCCCACCCTGACCTACCTACCCGTTTGTAAGAACAGAGGCATTCTAGAGCACATTCAGTTTTTCCTCTCTGGCAAAGCAGAAGCTCTTGGTAAAACTTCAGAGTCCTTAAGAAACTTAGGGCTCATCCCTGTGCCCTTTGACCCTCAGCGTCCAGTCAATCACAAAATCCTGTGGGTCTTACCTCTTAAACCTGTCTTGCACCTACCTATTTACTCTTCTCTCAGGTCATTCAGACAGCCTTCTGTCTCAGTCAGAGGTTCTCAACCTCAAGCACAGCCAGCGTTCGCACCGACTGATTCCTGATGTGCCTGTGTTGCTAGTGGCGTGGTATGGGTAGCACTGTACCTTAACATCAGCACACCCTGAGGAGCAGCATTCTCTGAACTGGAATAATTAGCTCTACCTGCAGCTGCTCCATAACGAGGAGCAAGACTGGCCTTTCTTTCAACCACCACCCTCCCAGCATCATCTCCTGCCTGGACCAGCCATTCCTCTCTATACCCTTTCATTTCACATCACTCTTTACCTATCTCTAGCCATAACTGCGTACTGGGGTCAGTCACATCTCACTCTATTCTGCTTTCTTTGCGTTGAGCGGGAAGAGGCGAACAGTCTAGCAAACTGCATCCAAGTGCATCCACCTGTTGGTGCTCTCCTCTCTCTCGTCTTGACTCTCTGATTTCTGAGGGCTCTGTGGCTAAGCTCCAAGCCAACTGGCCAAGGGCCTCTACACCTGCTTTTATCTCTGCCTGGAATGGTGTATCCAATCATGCTTCTCCTTTCTACCTCTCTCCGCTTGCCCTGGGACTTTCTGTCCACACTTAGATTTATTCCTTAGTGAATAACCGACTTCCTATCCTTTCCATCCTGGTCCAGCATTGCTACATCCAGAAAGCCAGACTTCTCTGATCTTACACATGATACAAGGCTCTCCCTTGTTCATGGAATTTATGCTAGTTTAAACTCTCTAGTTAGAAGGGTCTCTCTGGTCGAGGACTGTCTCCTCCCTGCTATAGTCCTCCCCATGTGTCTCCCAAGTCCTTGATGGCCACTCTTATCAGCCATAAAAACCATTCAGGTTGCTCGTGAAGAATGGACTTGTGTTACAAACAATACGTTTTCCTTTGTCATCCATGCCTCAAATTGTTTCCAGGTTTTTGGGAGACATTGTTTTTCTTCCGTGAGATCCACCCAGATCAAGTGGTATAAAGCTTCAAATCCCTGAAACTGTTTTTTGGCCGTTTAGAACTGGAGATAAGTTAATTTAATGAATAATTGTATCAGAAAGGTATTCCAGATGTGTGAAGGCTTTGAAATGAATCTATACCGTGCTTGCCCTTGGGTGTTCTTTGGTTCAGACAAGTGTTAACAAATAGTTGTTCCTTAGTGTGTTTAACAAAACGGCCTCTTTCAGCTGAAAGAAATGTGGGCTGACAGTTGTGTTCTGTTTCGGTGATTTATAAAGAGGGCGAAGGTTTGCTTTACAGATATCTTAGCTATACTGGAGTCGGCGTGTATAACTGTTGGGGTTGGAAATTCTCCTGAGATTAATGTATGAGTGGTTCTTTTAGTGTTCAGAGGTGATGCATGCCTCTCTGGGTATGTATCTGATAAGTGAGAATCTGCACGTCAGGTAGATCTCCCTGGACCCGAACCCAGGATGCTTAGAAGTATCCAGCAGGTTTCACTGGTGCAGACACCTGAGGGTTCTGGGCAGTGTCTTGAGGCCCCACTCTCATTACATAGAATTCTCCAGCTGGCTCGCTCTCTCTCTCTCTCTCTCTCTCTCTCTCTCTCTCTCTCTCTCTCTCTCTAATGGAGAGGTTATAAAATGTACTTACAATTTAACTAAAGCTTTACAAAATTAAAAGAAGACTAGTTTATCATTCTGAGAAGTACTCTTCCTGTAGTTTCCCACAGGCTTCAGAAGGATTGTTGTCACCTGTGCCTAGCTCTGTGTTGATTTGGAGTGTGGATGGAGTCTTCTAGATCATCCTGGGGAAGGCCTGGTCACTCCTTATTGTAGACAGGATCAGAGTCCAGACAGTTGAGTACCTTGACTGCTGTGTTCCCTTGGTTCCTTCTGCTGGGTTTCCTTGCCTTCCAATGCATAGATTTCCTCCCCTTGCAGAAATTGCTGTGTTCACAGACCCTACACAATGCATGGGGAACACAGACCAGAGCCTGACTAGCAAAGACACTCAGGCAAAGCAGATAAAAACAAAGAAAGAAAGAAAGAAAGAAACAACAACAACAACAAAATGATAGTGCCCAGGAAGGGGTCGTAGTCCTTCATTTCTTTCATTTTTATCCAAGTTATTTTAAGAGGGGCTCATGGCGAGAAGTTGATAAAATTCTTCCAAATATATTCTGTTGTTCAGTTCCTCATATCTTTGTATCTGGAGCACCAGGTACTGTGGTGAACTTTGATTGGTACCAAGGCAAAACTGAGCATCTTTAGCTTAAGGGAGGAGTCACTTACTTATGAATTGAAATCACCCTAACTCTTATTATCTGCCTTTCCAAGCTTTGTATCTGTCAAGTTACCATCCTCCCCTCCGCCCCGGTAATGGTACCTTAATAATCTAATTCCAATAAGAAAGGGATTGTTATAAAGCAATGATTACTCTTGTAAAGAAAATAACTAACAGATGGGCTTGGGTGGCCATCTTTCTCATCCATTCCATATGTGTAATTGCCGGTGTATAACAGCACAGAGGCAGTGGGTAACCTTGGTTTGAGTGTGGCCTGCAGCAACCACAGCCATGGGAACTGAGGATGGATGGGCCAGATGGGTCCTTGGCAGACGGTTCACCCTGTTAGCTAGCAACTGTTTTCAGGCACCCATAGCTCCGCGCTGCAGGAACATGAAGAGAAGGACAGAGTCCCATCAGGGTGAAGATCAGGGTTGGATGCAAGGTACCCAGAGTAGAGCTGGTGTGAGATGCCTATCCCATCTTAGACGCTGTGGCCTAAAGACACGTGTGTCTTCTCCCTGATGATCAGGGATGCTGAGAGGGACTCCAAGTTCCTATAAACAAGAAAATAATGGTTTTACAGCTGCTAAGTGAAGTAGACTTTGCTCTCTGTAATTTGGCAAAGAAAATACTTTGGGGTGGGTCTTTGGGTGTTTAAAATTTAAAAATTTCTCACCATGGTACTCAGGAAGCTACAGCAGGAGGATCACATTCAAGGCTTGCCCTGTGCTACCTAATGAAAGTGTGTTAAAAACGAAATTTCACAAATGCTTACCCACCCTGTTTTTGTGCATTTGAATTGCTGTAACAAAATGTCATAAATCAGGTAGCTTGTAAACAGTAGGAATTGGTTTCTTGAGCTCTGGAGTCTGACAAACCCAGGAAGACAAATGTGTCCCATTCAGTGTTGGGGGAAGGCCTGAAGTAGCCCTGGTTCACAGACAACGTTTTGGTCTCTGTTTTTTTGTTTGTTTGTTTGCTTGCTTGCTTGCTTGTTTTTCCCTATGCCTTTTTAGAAGAGGTAGGTGCTTTAATGAAGGCACTGATTCCTAAACACATTTCAATATACCTCCCTTCTTCCACTGCTATTATTACCCTTAAGACTTACGATTTCAACAAAATTGTTAAAATGTGTATGTTGTATGTACACATACATACACGTGTATGTGCAGGGAGGGGGCTCTATAGGGCAGAGGTCAACGTTCAGTGTTATTCCCCAAGTGACGTCTACCTCAGTTTTTGAGACAGAGTCTTTGAGTGGTGTAGAACTTGGAATGTGTGGTGGGTTGGCTGGCCAGAGGGCCCCAGAGATCCGCCAGTTTCCACATCCCCAGCACTGGGCTTATGTGTGTGGACCACCACCTCTTGTGACCGTCTTAATTGCTTGCAAGGCAAGCACTTCGTTGACTGAGCCATTTCTCAACCTCCCAATGTCTGGATATTGAGGGCACACAAACGATCACAGCATAACTCGCCCTTGTCGGACACATCGAGGATGTCACCCTTGAGCTTCTGGTGGCAATGACATTTTGCCTCATGTTTGGTTCCATGAATCACTGCTTATGAACCGTCTTGAGAAAAGCAAATGAGTCAATGGCAAAAATTATGAGTTATGAATTTGGAGCTCAGCTTGTGGAAATACAAAATTAGACGCTCGGGGAGTCTGCAGTTTGTTTAAATAACATGGCAAACTTTGGAGTAGAGCAGAAGTGAGAACTCTTCGTCTCTGTTACCTTATTCTCCGAACGAATGTTGTTTGGCTTGCAGAGGTGTATGTGTGATTCAGCAGAACTAAAAGCCTGGCAAAAGCTGTTCTTTGGTCCCATGTACCTGTCCTCCTGGGTCCCTCACTTCTCTCCGTTCTCTCTACACCTGTCTTGATAAGTCACGCATCCTGCTTCTTGCCCCCATGGCTTTCCCATCCAACTGAAATTGTATGCAAGTATCACACCCATCATTCCTGCCTTAGGCTCAAACAGTGTCCCCTTCTGTTCTTCCTCCAGGAGCCCTTTATTTCAACTGGAATTTGAATTACAAGGAGGGCTTAGTCTGTGCTCCTTCTTTGAGAATGGCAAAGGCTGGAGTACAAAGAGGACAAAAGGCTTCAAGGGTAGGGAGTGAAGACACCCCCAGCCCTTCCTTCCAGAACTTCTGGCAGATGGCTCTGTCTCCCCGTCCACCCCTCCAACCCCCAGCTCCGCACATTCTTTGCTTGGCGACAGCCAAATATACAGCACTTTTATGTCACCAGTCAACACATGGGGCCTGTTTCCCAGCTGTGTGAGCCGCAAGGGACTTTGCTAATCTGAAGCTGAGAGGTGTCCTATCACCCCTGACAGCCTAGCGGTCGGTCGGTCAGTTCCATTTCCCCTATACCCACTGTGCTGCTTTCCAGTATGGCTTGCCCTGTCCTGGAAGCCCACTGATCCAGAAACAGCCCTCACTTGGCAAAAATGAGGTTTTCAAAGAGTTCATAGTGACAGTGGCAGGGATGGATGCTGAAAGAGTTCATAGTGACGCCGCTTATTAGTGATAGCCTCAGTACAAGCTTCTGAAGTCAGAGAAAAGTGACAGACTAGGACTGAAATGCACGGGGACTTTGTCCCTAGAGGACAGGTCACACTCTTCCGTGCTGAAAGAGTAGCCCTTAGGAGAGTGTCTCCCAGACAGTCAAAGCAGAGCAACACATCACTTAACAAGACGAACTGAGAAATGTGCTAGGCAGTTTTGGCAACATGAAAACATAATAAAGTCTGGTTACACTAGGCTGACGCCAGGACACAGCATCCCCTGGGACCACTCATACGCACAGCTTGCCTTTAAGTAAAAAAAAAAGTGCTTGGGGGAGGGGGAACGTCATTAAGAGGTTTGTGGCAGAACATGGAATATGTGACTTCCACCCTGAAGTTTCCCTTCCTCCCCAGATTCTTAAGCAGCTGAGATTTCAGATGATCCAGTGGGTCCATACTAGAGGAGGGAAGAGGGATTCTGAACAAATTCACATGTATGGTACTGGGAGCTTCTGTTTCTTCTCGTGGCCTGCTGGCCTGGGGCCCCTGGAGGATTCATTCCCTCATTTGAGTACAGCCATAGCCCTTTCTCTAAGGTTAATCTGTGTCCTTTCTCTATCCTAAAGATGTAAGGCTCTCCCAACATCACACTAGGTCCAGCTGTCTCCTTGGCTAGAGTTCTATCTAGAATGGCAGTGGCTTGACAGGAGTGGAGTGTATTAATCTGTCTGTCCAGCCACAAGTGGCTCCATAATTACTTGCTTTTCTTTTCCACCCAGTGGTGTGCCCCTCTGTCTCCTGGGCCCTAGGAAAGAGGCATGAGAACATGTAACAACAGAGTCTGGACGGCTGAAGGCAAAGCTCCCGAGGAAGGCTCTCCTGACTTCCTCTTGCTGCTGTTTTCCTTCTCTTGTTCTCTCCTTAGCCTTAAGCCTCAGGATCTGGTGGGCCTAGGTGCTGAGCAGAGTGTGCGGCTGTCCCTATGGACTCTGCCCCTCTTCTCTCTTCTGCCTCCAGAATTCACAGTGAGGCTCACAGGTTCTTGGGTTTGCGCTGATGCAAATGGCATCTGCTTCCCATCCCCCCCACCTCTGCCTGGCCGTGCCTTGTGTCCTATTACCATGCTGCTGGCCCACAGCCCACCTTGTTGTCTGCCAGTCTAGTCTGTGCTTTGCTCAGAGTCTGAGCTGCCTGCCTTGATTTTCCTTCACCACTCCTGCCCTCTCCCGTGTGAAACGCGTCTACCTGGTATCCTTTCCGTTAGTATTCTACAGTTTTACTCTTGCAGGCTTGGAAGGAAGGGAGGGGTGCAACACAGACTGGTATCCTCCTTTCTGTTTTTAAATTTTTCTTTTACTTTCAGTACCAGTTCTTCATGCTTACCTTAATATTGACTAAGCTTTTCCCCACTGAATGGATTTGGGGGAATAGTGACAGAGGGATTAACAAAGAGCCCAGCATCAGTGCAGAGCCAGGTCCCTCTCAGCCTTCAGCCTTGCTTATGTCTTGAGCATCCTTGTGAGGTATTGCCTGCATCATCTGTTACCATGGTACCCGTGGCATGGGAAGAAGCTATTAATCCCTTTCTGCGGATCAAGAAAATGACTTCAAGTCATGATTGTAAGTGGGAGATCTTACCTGAGGTGCTGTTGGTGTAGGGACATAGTCCTTTCAGGATTTACCAAGCTCTGAAAAACATTCTCAATCTTCACAGTTACTGTCATAGGATCCAGTGTGCTTGTTAGACATTAAAAGCTGCCTTATCATATAATCCAGGGGTGTTTGACCTTTTGATATTACTATATGACATTGTACTATGCACTTTTTTTTTTTCGTGGGGCCACATTGTTGCTCTCCTGGGAGGTATGGAGCCCGCGACTGGCTGATCGACAAAGCTGGTGCAGGTGGATTTAGGACAGGGTGCAAACATTTACAGTTATCCCACAGACAGCATGGGTGCTGGAGTTTCACAGACCACAGTTCTAATCTCCAGGCTCCCACTTTATTTCTGTTTAACCTTGAGCCCGTGGATGATTGTCCTTATGTCTCTATGTTGAGAGACAGATGTGTCGTTTAATCAGCTGTTCACATAAAGTTGGACCCTTTCCGATGTCTGATCCCCCACCCTGAATTTTGGAGAAAATTGTATAGCAAGGCTGGTGATAAACCCCAAAATGAACTAGTACTGCCTAAATCTTCCCTTACATAGATGACACCACTGTAAAAGAGTATAAAGTGTCAGGAGAGCAGGCAGCACGGGTGAGAAGAGCTCTTGCACCCCTCTCCTTAGTTGGTGAAGTGTAATTGAATGGAAACCATTTCTACAACTCTTTTCTGAAGTATTTCAAGCCCAGGAACAGATTACACAGTTTTTCAGACATGAATGTTCGTTAAGTCTGATGTTTATATGGGATCTGATGGCGAAAAGCTGTAATTCATTTTTCACCTGCAAAACTGAGCGAGTGGAGGTTGTGGGAGAAGACAGTAGGAGAGGAAAAGCAGAATGAAGCCGGTGGGATAGTGTTTGGTCATTGGGCGGAGAAATGAAAGAATTGGGTTCCTGCTGGCCTTCATCTCAGCCAGCTCAGCATCCCATGCCTGGTGACTCTCCGACACATTAGCTTACTGCTGTGACTCAGCCCTAGGCACTACACTGCCATTTGAATCCAGTCTGGGCCCCAGGCTAGTTCAAGGTGGTTGTGAAGCACCCTCCCTTCTTCCCATGGATCGCCTCTGGCAAGGAAGGGCAGGCCAACTTGATTGTAGCTGCTGCTGAGCAGAGGGACATTGTGTTTATGGCATGGCTTTCTTAAGCCTCCAAGAGATACCCAAGGCCGTGTCCCTGAGCACCTCCGATAGCATTCTTTGGCAATTTCAGGATTTTGTTCCATTTCTGTATCCTGGGCAAACCTTCCTCACAGTGAATTCCTTTTCTGAAATTTTAGCAGCTGAAGCCTGACAGAAAGGGAATAGATTTTGCAGACCTGCGTAGAATTAGCTTCAATATGCTATACCGAAACAAAGCAGGGTGGACAATGGATAGAATTGGAGGGTGTTCATCCAAATACACGCTCAACCTAGTATTAGCTCATTGACAGGTAAAGTCTTTGGCACAATCTTTCACCTCTGTTTGGAGGATGGGAATAGTGTCAGTTTATAAAGCTGCGGATTAGTAAATGAAATGAAGCACTTCACTTTGAGTATAATTCTTGGCATACAGCAAAACCCGAAAATATTAGCTGTTGCCATTGGAACAGCATAATAGAATTCTTTGCTTTTTACCCCTCTCCTCTTTCTCTTCCTCCCTCCTACCCTTCCCTTCCCTCTCCTCCCTTCTCTTCCTAATTTGCTCCCTCCCTTGGCCTCCCCTTCTGCTATCTTCAAGATTCTCACACAGTAGATCTGAAAGTAAACTTTGGGTTAATTTGATCATGCATTCTTCTTTGTGCACGATTTGAGATCGTCAGAGCACAGCCATCTGCCTTGGATTAGCGTGTAACTGTACAGTTTCCATCACTGATTGTTATGAAAGCCAGGCATGTAAGCCATGTAAGATAACTTGTCCAAAGTACTATGTATTTCTAACTTTTCACCCTTCTAAGAGAGCACAGGAAGAGGTGGACTTCCAGTCCATCTGGATGAATTTCCAGTATCCAGTACAGAAAACTGGAAACTGTCTCACTAGAAAAATGTTTAAAGCTGTGATGGTGAGCTGAATGTGTGTGTCACAGAACAAGAAGTAACAGTCTGTACACGAGATGGCTCTATTTTTACTGTTCTCCTATCACTTAAGAGTGTTAGCTGAGGTGCCTGACATCTCTGTCCCTTTTGGCTGTCTGTGTGACCCATTCCCAGGTGACTTCAGTTTCTTGGATTTGAGGTTATTGTGACATCCAGCCGTCCCCAGCATGTCTTGTGTTAAGGGGTTCTACATTTCCTACATATGAGCCAGTAATGACTGTGTGGAAGTGAGCCCTTCCCACTGTGGGGCACCATTCAGTGTTTCCTGGTTCCATTCCACATTTTGCATCTGACAATTTCTTAAACACACACACACACACACACACACACACACACACACACACACACACACACACACACATCTCCCAAACAGAGCTGACTATTGACAGTCCCTTGCATGTGCTCACACTTCCGAGAGGATTGCCATTTGACCCTCTCATGATGTGACATGAATGCTGTCCTTTAGAAGTATAGAGAAACAGAGAGTGGCCGTCTAGACAGCCAGAGTCCAGCGGGCAAAAAGAAGGCTGCATCTGTAGACCTAGGAGTCATTGATAATGAATGATTGAAGGCCTGTCTGGACGCCTCCAGACATTCTTCTGTGGTCATCCGAGGCATGTCTGCAAGGTCCTAAAGGCAGGGCTGAATTTCAGATTGTGTTCTAAAAGTTTCCTCAGCCAAACTTCTCAAGAGATAAAAATTTATAAAGCAATTAGCTCTGTAGTCATGAGTCTCCTTGTATAAGAAAATGCTACCCTCAATTTCCTGTTTGCAAATTAACATTGTAACTAATTTGTTGTCTTGCAGGGTGAAGAGACCAAAAGCCTGACTCTTGTCCTGCATCGGGACTCTGGCTCCCTGGGATTCAATATCATTGGTGGCCGGCCCTGTGTGGTACGTTATTTGCTAAAACGTTTTTGTGGTTTTTTTTTTTTTCTCTCTATCTGTGGAGGTTGGAAGAGAAGTTGAGGTCTTGGGGTGAGGACTGGACACTCGCTAGCTTCGTTCTGCCGTCTGTCTTTAGTTTTTTGTGTGTCTGATGTTTTCACACACAGGGCTGTTCACGTTAATCAGTATTAGGTGTCTGACGTTTCTTACTCTTGCCTTACAGCATTGGCCTCATACCTCCTTTCAAACTATTGGGCCTTAGGGTTGTTTCAGTGATTGAGTAGCAGGAAGGCTGGATGAAGTTTGTGATGGGGACGTAGCTAGAAATGAATGGCCAGTTACCTCCCATCTGAGCTAGACTGTGGGCTCCCTGTGTAGAAATAACACTTTGAGCTACGCTTTGCCACCTTGGCATTACTCATGGACAAGGTCCAATCCCTTCCTCTTTTCTTCCCGGGTCAGCTCTTTGGCCATCCCATCCCTCAATGGCCCCTCCTCTAGACAAATGAGGCCAAATTCCCATCTGCTAGCTTAGGTTTGAGGAAAATGTCTTGAGGAAGTGTTCTGGGGATGACAAGGGATGCTCTTCAGACTCTCATCCTTTAGAATCGACCGAGTGTCTTCTGTCTTTTCCTCTGTCCTAGCACTGACCATGTGCTAGACCTTGTTTACCAACTAAAACCAGCTCAAGAAAACAAGATCTGATCATTCAACAACTACATACTGAGCACTGTTATCTGCTAGAGACTGACAGGTACAGTAGAGGCCAACGAGATTGGGACCCTGTGGTGAGGGAGTGATTGCTGGGTGTGGGTGCAGGTTGTCAGGCACAAAACAAGTCTGAGTGTTAACCATAGACTGGGAAAAGTGGGGTGGGAAGGGTATCATTAATGGTAGCAGTCAGGAAAGCCTGGAGAAGATGGCCTGATGAGTCCTGAAGTAGGAAAAGGAACCAGCCCTGCAGAGATGGGGAACACCCCACCCGCCCTCCTGGAGCTCACATTGTCATGGGCGTAGTTTCACACTGATGGAGTAGGAGAGGACCATGCCACTAGAGATGCTCTGAAAGAGAAGGCGTCTTAGAGAAGGACCACGGAACTGAATTCTGAAAACAGATAGGACTCTGCTCAATCAAAGGAACATTTAGGTTTAGAGACAGGCTCTTGCTATGACTTCACCCTGGCCCAGAACGTGTGATCTTCTCGCTTCAACCTCCTGAGTGTTGGATTTCTACATATGTACCCCTGTGCCCAGATTCATAAACTGTTTTGTCTACACACACGCACACGCACACACACACACACACACACACACACACACACACACACACACGCACATTTTTTGAAAGTATTTGAAGATCACTGAGACAGAAGACAGTGGATTTGGCAGTGCTTATAAGACCTAGGGGTCCCCTAGGGCAGACGTAGGATTTGGGGCAGCTAGAGGTAATCAAATGGTTCAAGTTGAGGGATGTGCAGAGACGTGATCAAAACGGGATGCAGTCAGTGCTGGGTCTGGACTCTGAAATAGTGTGGGCAGTGACTTACTGTGCCGTGTTTTTACTCAAGGGGAGTGACAGGAGATTTATGGTGGAATTCCTGTAGCTTTTAGCCAAAACCACAGTTTCAAAAACAAAGTTTTGTTTTTAAAAACTGACAGCTTTGTCAGAAACGATATGTAGTAGATAAAATGATGAACGTCATCTGTCTGGGACAACACTTTAAATGCTGGGTGGGGGCCGCAGCCCTTCCCACTTTACTAAACCAGAGGAATGAGCTCACAGATTCCCATCATCTTTGTGGAAATCTTACCAAAATGGAGAAACACGTGTGAGGCTGGCGCTTTTCTGAATCCCCTCTTGTAGTTGATGATGATCCCAGGCTGGGTGCCTCTGCATTATTTTGATCTAGTCCCTTGAAGCCCCAGCTTTGGGAAGTGGGGAGGGAGACAGGCAGGCCTCAATGTGTACACATTTGACCTCAGCTAACAACAGAGAGGGGCTTGGATCTGAGCCAACTTATGAAACGACCTATTTGTAATGGGGACGGGGAGGGGTATTGTTCAGTGCTAGAGCGCTCAACCAGCATGCACAACACCCTAAAAGAAAAATAAACAGATGAGAGAGCACGTAAGCTTCTTTTTTTTATTTTATTTTATTTTTTTTTTAACTTGAGTATTTCTTATTTACATTTCGAGTGTTATTCCCTTTCCCGGTTTCCGGGCCAACATCCCCCTAATCCCTCCCCCTCCCCTTCTTTATGGGTGTTCCCCTCCCCATCCTCCCCCCATTGCCGCCCTCCCCCCAACAATCACGTTCAGTCTTAGCAGGACCCAGGGCTTCCCCTTACACTGATGCTCTTACTAGGATATTCATTGCTACCTATGAGGTCAGAGTCCAGGGTCAGTCCATGTATAGTCTTCAGGTAGTGGCTTAGTCCCTGGAAGCTCTGGTTGCTTGGCATTGTTGTACATTTGGGGTCTCGAGCCCCTTCAAGCTCTTCCAGTTCTTTCTCTGATTCCTTCAACGGGGGTCCCGTTCTCAGTTCAGTGGTTTGCTGCTGGCATTCGCCTCTGTATTTGCTGTATTCTGGCTGTGTCTCTCAGGAGCGATCTACATCCGCTCCTGTCGGCCTGCACTTCTTTGCTTCATCCATCTTGTCTAATTGGGTGGCTGTATATGCATGGGCCACAAGTGGGGCAGGCTCTGAACGGGTGTTAGCACGTAAGCTTCTTAGCACAGAGAATAGATGGCGTTCCCTTCGATTCCATTGGTAATGATGCTCCTTCCTCTGCCACCTTCTGTTGTCAGATGTAAACAACCTCTGGAAACCTCCATCCACTGCACTTACTAGATGTTCAGAAACTTCTACAGCAGACAGAGCCTGAACTAGGAAGACCTTGTCTCTGCCCTAGGTGCAACCACATCAAAACCTAGTGTTGGCAAGAGCTTGGTGTGGAGAGGCACTTGTATGGGTGGTGGTTACTGAGAAACCCATTATGCTGCTTCTAGGAGGCTGCTTGGCAGCCACACCCCAGGAGGGGCTTTTCCTCCTCCCTGGGAAGATGGTTTCTGCTTTTCAAAGTGTGTGTGTGTGTGTGTGTGTGTGTGTGTGTGTGTGTGTTTCCACTTCTTTTTCTTTTAAAAAAAAAGGTTGATTTAGTACAAGTCCTACCTGATTTTGTAGCTTTTTCAAAAGTTCTCTATTGATTGGGTCTTGAGCCAACAATATATATGGGGACTGAGTAGATGGCTTCGTGAGTGAATGCTTGCTGTGCACGCACGAGGAATAGAGTTCAACCTGTAGCATCCACATGTAAAGCCAGAAGTTGTAGCCCTAATGCTGGAGGGCAGAGACAGGAGGATTCTAAGTACTGTCTGCCTGGCATGCTCAGCTTCAGTAAGAGACTTGGTCTCAGAAACAAATGAGGTTTGGAGCTGCTGGTGGGTTAGCCCAGTGGGCAAAGGTGTTTGCTGATGAGCCTGATGACCTGGCTTCAATCACTAGGACCCACCTGACATGCGTGCTCACGTACACACACACACACACACACACACACAGAGGCTTGAGCCCTTTTTACATGCAGATACACATCAATATAAACCATACATACCAAATAGGAGAAACCAGAAGGAAGTTCACATTGAAGTGTTGATTACAAGTTTTCTGATTAACAGAAAAAGCATACCAAAATCTAGAATGTATTTTGCACCTCATTGGACTGGGAGGGGCTGGCTGGTTGGTCTCTGAGTAGACAGGAAAAAGCTGAACTGAATTCCAGGTATAGGCACACATCTTTAATCTCAGCACTCAAAAGCAGAGCCAAGCGGATCTCTGAGTTTGGAGCCAGTCTAAAGAGTGGGTTTTAGTAGAAGCAGAGCTAAGCAGCCAGGCATACACATTATCAGGTGTGGAAGTTGAAGGCAGAGTAAATGGTTGAGTGTTTTTTCCCAAGGCTTTCCTGTGAGATGCTTGGTTGGACAGTGAAATAGCCTAGCCTAGGGACTCTCACATCAGGATTACCATT
Organism: Rattus rattus; assembly: GCF_011064425.1. Lineage (NCBI taxonomy): Eukaryota > Metazoa > Chordata > Mammalia > Rodentia > Muridae > Rattus > Rattus rattus. The sequence goes on from NC_046159.1 coordinate 45,696,819, forward strand.
GCACAAGTCTCTGTACAACGCTGTTAGCCAAACCCATCACTTATCTATCATTTCTCATGTCCCCTAAGAAGCAGTAGCCGGTCAGGTGTATCCTGTCATTTAAGCCTTGGGCAATGGTATTTTATATCTTGGTACTCCTGGAATGAAAGCAACATTTCTTGTTTTTCTTTAACTCAAGACAATAAAATAAATCCCATGGTACATTAGTTCGCCTTGATTAATAGATCAGACTTTGAGTATGTTAGGAGCCAGATAGATGGAGACAGAAGACAGACACCAGAGGGGAAAATCCAGCTGTCAGGAATGGGCTTCAGCTGGTTTTCTTCCATTGTTGTGCTTTCTGTGTGCAGGGGTGTGTGTGTGTGTGTGTGTGTGTGTGTGTGTGTGTGTGTGTGTGTGTGTGTGTTTTCACATATGTACACCTATACATTATAGCCAGAGGGCCACCACAACTGTTCCTCAAGCATCAGCCACATGGTTTTTATTAACTTCAAAAGGATAGATTGTATTGTCTATAAATTACACATTAATAACTTGTGACCCAATCACTCGTCCTATTCTCTGTGCAGGTAGTTTGTTTATTTGTTCATTCTGTTGTTGTCGTCATTGTTGTTAGTTTTGTTGTCATCCGTCTGGCTTGTTTTGTTTTGAGATAGGGTCTGTTTGTGTAGCCCGCTCTTTCCTGGAACTCTGTGTAGAACAGGCTGGCCTCAAACTCACCAAGATCCACCTGCCTCTACCTTCCAAGGGCTGAAATTAAAGGCCTGTGCTACCACCCCCAACATCACTTCTCTTAAACAGTATGTTCTACTTAATGTTTTAGACATATAAACACTAGTAAAAAAGTTTCTAATTATATGCTCACCTGTAATTTGAAAAAAGAATATGAACTTGCCTGTCATCATTGTGTAGAGGCCTTGCTAACCTCTGTACCTGTATAGTTCTGAGTTTAGTATTTGTGCTACTGAAGAGAACATCACATTGTTTCTTTTGAGACACCAAGTAGACTAGGGTAGCTGGCCAGCAAGCTCCAAGGATCTGCTTATCACTGTGTCTACAGCACTGGGGTTGCAATCTAGTGCTTCTATGCCTTACTTGCTTGCACAAATGTGTGCATGTTTTCCTCCTGTGGGGTAGATGACAGTGGTCCTTACTGCTGGGGCTGTTGTAAGGCCTGCTGCCTCTCAAGTCCTTGGGAAACAGAAACCCTCATGCATCTTTGTGCTGGCATTGTAATGCTCTTCTAGGAAGCTGGATTGGGGATGCAGGTATGAATGAGGCCGCTAAGAGGAAAGGATGCTTGTCATTTCTTAGCTGGTGAAGGGTTAGTATGAGTAGAGTGCTGAGATGGTGGGTAGTGATGGCTGGTGATGGGAGCTAATCTCATGCAACGCCCACAGCAGAGCTCACTGGACTTCTAAGAAAGCAATGGTGGAGCTCAGATGGAACTTAGAGACCCGCATATGACATGTGGGGATAGCCTGTGGATAAACGCTTAATGCTCATGCTAGTGTGAGTTTTTGTTTTCTTTGTTCTGGCATATATAGAAAGAAAAAGACCCAGGAATAGACAGAGCATGACAGATAGACAGACAGACAGACAGACACAGACAAGACAGATAAAGAGATACACAGAAAGAAACAGAGATGGAGAGTATGAGCTTCCAAAGGAGGAGGGGGCAGAGAGAGAGAGAGAGAGAGAGAGAGAGAGAGAGAGAGAGAGAGAGAGAGAGAGAGAGTATAGGGAGGAGAGAGGACGCCTCTTTTCAGCCTTAGTTATCATTCTTTAGAATAGTTCTCCCTCCCACCCCTCTCTCTTTACTTTCTCTTTCCTTCCTTCTCCTATTTCCCTCTGTTACTCTCTCTATTTCCTGTTTAAAGAAGGAAATGTTATATTTCCATGGTTATTTTTGACCATGGTAATTTTTTATATACTTGTAGGGGGAGCATAATTAAAAGAGATCCCGTGGCATTGTGGGATGGATTTAGCGTGTTGCTGGTTTGGAGTTTTGTGGGGTGTTCTCTGCTTCCTTTTCAAGTCATCTTGTTTTATTGGCCTTTTGGGTAAGATCGAGTATATTATCAGATGCTTTTGTTTGCAAACAGCACATGCTTGTGCCTAGTAATTATTTTAAAACCCATCTGTTAATCACTAGAACTTTCTAAACACTTGGAGAAGACTTGTTGTAGTGCTTTGTAGACAGAAGTTTGTGGGCAAGCTGGAGTGAGAATGAGCAACTTTTCAAAGTAGGGAAAGGGGGGACTTTGAGAAATTAGCTGACCTATTTGTCTTTATATGTAAATATCTCTTTTTATAATTAGATTATTACCTAGTGGACCCTGTAGTAATTCTCTGTGTAGGTAACAAGTGGAAGAAGTGTCTAGTGAAATCTCAGGCTGGTCTCTGGAGGGCCATTCAGCAGTTTTCTTGTCCCTTGCTCAAATTTGAGCCAGTCAGGCAAATTACTAAGGATTCCACCTTAGGTGTCTGTGAGCAAAGATGTTTCAAAATGCCAAATCAGAGGTTATCACATCCCCTTGACGGATGGCGAGAGCTTCAGACTCTGCCCACTGTTGCTAAGCTGGTGTTCCATTCAGTCTCAGGAAATGGGGCAGTGTGGGAAGTGTGGCTTAGTTGCAGTGACAGCAGGGAAGAAAAGTGGGGGAGAGGGAGGGGAAGGGGGAAAGGGGGAAGGAGGCGGAAAGGGGAGGGAGGAATTGAAGGATGGGGGAAGAGAAGGATGGAAAGAGGAAGGAGGGAGCAGAGAGAAAAGAGAAGGTGCTGGGACGGAAAGTGGGGAGAAAGGGGAAAGGGAAATAAATGGAATCAAAAAGAAAAACAATCCAGCCAGGGTGTGAGTGGGCTCAGTGTGATCCCGCTTGTGTGCGTTAAGAGGAGCAGACTGGAACTGAGGAAGGTGCTGCGGTAAGATATTTTGGACAGCATGCACACGCTGAAATAGAAGTCTTGCAGAGCGGAGAGGACGGCTGCTCCAAGGTGGCACACCCCTCCTGTGCTCTAACTTTGGCTCCAGTTCGGAATATTTTTACAATGTATATGAGCCAGTTTCAGTTTAAAACAGAAATTAAAGGAAACAAACAGCTCCCCCTCCTTCCCCCTTAACACCGCTTTTGACAAGCTGGGGTTGCAGAGTGCAAAGTCTTGGGTTTTCTTTCTTTTTCATGCCAACTTCCATGCCTAGCATTCACGCCTGTGTTTTTTTTTTAACCCAAAGGACAATCAAGATGGATCCTCCAGTGAAGGAATCTTTGTATCCAAAATAGTTGACAGCGGGCCTGCAGCCAAGGAAGGAGGCCTGCAAATTCATGACAGGATTATTGAGGTATGTGAACACTGGCTGGTGTCTGAATAGGCTGCCTGCCATCCACCTTTGCCTGGCCCACAGGGGGATGCTTAGGGGGCTGGGGTTAGGGGTGCCTCGTATGGGGATGGGTGGGCAGCAGTACACTTCGAGGGTGGTGTGTAACCTGATCTGGTGTTGATTGCCTTGGTGCGAAGTTGTTGTTCAGCAAAGAGAGACTGGATTGAGGGGGTAGGGAGGGTGGGGGGTGGCATGTTCACAGTTTGGCTCTTCCGGTGGAGACCTGCATCTGTTTGCTATGCCTCGTTTCTAGCTCTGTGCAAAACAACCGTCTGAAGGTTGTTTGATAGTTAGAAACAGACCATCAGCCCCCTGTTGGACAAATTGGGACTCTGTACATACTGGGCATGAGTGTGTCGGCCTCAGAAAGAGTCTCTCCTTTCCTTAGTGCCCACAGCTCAGCAAAGCCTCTACACAGGCATTGTTTGTGCTTTCTCATGCTCGCCTCCTGGCTGTTTGCCCGAGGTCCACTGGATTGCCTAGAGATATTGACGGTAGGATCCTCTCACATCAGCACCCATAGACTCACTTTTCAGTTACTGTGCAGCAGGCTTACAGATTGACTCCGATGGGTCTCTCCATAGCACCAAACAGAGCTTTGGCTTTCAAGTGACAGATTAGGGACAGTTCTAGGATGCAGAAAGGAAGCTGATGGCTTCTTGCCTCCTTGTATGGGTTCTTGTTGCAAAAGCTTGAAAGATCTAACTAACCCCCTTTGGTTGCTGTTTTGGACCATTCAGATTTCCCATTTAGCGAGTATTTCTGGGAGCTAAACAGAGTCATCCCCTTCTAGAGAAGAAAGTAAACTATGAGGTTCCAAAGTGACCTGGTAGATGCCAGAGGAAAGTCCATTCACAGCCCAGGGCTACTGCCATAAATGCTGGACAGAGAGCCAGAAAAACATCACCAATACCCAAGTACTCCGCTCCCCCAGATATCTTTGTTCAACATATGCATCTCCTGGGCATTTTTATGTTAAGCCATAAGTGAAGTTTATGTTACTCGTGGGCATCTTCTTGGGGGCATGAAGTGTCAAGAAGATAGAGAACAGAATTTTCAGTGTTTCAGTTTTATGCGAACCAACTGCTGAATAGTGAACGGCGTAGTTTTTCTCAGGGTAATTGTATGTCCTCTGAGGCATCCAGAGTTAAATCTTCCTGGGTAAACAAAGTACTTGAGTTAAAGCTGGGAATAAGAGCCACGTGGTCACTTATGTGTTCGAAGGATCTTGCTTGTGACTTAAGGATGCTGTTAATGTTGTGACACTGCCTTTGACCTTCAAATGAGATCTGAACTTGGAGTTAAACCTTATGCTTTGGACTTTCCAGCCTAGAGTAATAGATTTTCCTCCAACAGCTGCTTGCTTGAGCTCCTGAGAGCTCAGATGCCTTACAACAGTTTTTTTGAGAGGGAATACATTTTCTGAGACTATTGTTCAAAAAGATAAGTACAGCCAGTGTTGCCAAGGCATCGGTGGGACGGCCAGTTTCTCCGAGTCACGGAATTTCATCGCTCTTAAGTTCTGCAAATGAGAACTCTCCAGCTGGGTAGGATTTTCTCTTGGCAGACGATGATCTGTGTTTGAAATGTTCAGTACGGTTTCTGGTAAGTCACACTCCCCCTTTGGACAGTATGTAAAATATTAATCACGTCCCACAGTTGAGACACAAAGGGAGATCCCGATAGAGAGCCGCCACGTGCATAATCACAACCGTCAAAGCAGGTTCTTCTCCTTTGAGTTCTAATCTCTTCTGACATGATACAGCAACTCTCATGACGTCATAAGGCTCTCAGCTTCACCTCATCCGTGTTGGGGCTTAATAAGGGGGGGAGGGGTGGTGAATCTGGCTCTGTGTGTGTGTGTGTGTGTGTGTGTGTGTGTGCGCGCGCGTGTGTGCATGTGAGTTTCATAACAGGAAGAGTTAGGCTTCCTGTTTTCCCTACCCCAAATCTCCCTATTTTCAAGGCCGTGAGCGAGCTTAGCAGAGCTCCAGTGTGGAAACTTTAGTTCTTTCAAGAGGCTGCTGATATTAAATCCAGAGAGAAAGGCAACCTCACCCATTCTGCAGTCTGTACCATATGAACTGCCACATGAGCATCTGGGTACAACATCTTCAGAAGATGTGGCGACGCTGTCAGAAGCCGTGCCTTTATGGAGATGCGATGTGCTATGCCAGCTGCAGACCATCAGGACGGTGGTTACCATTACTATGAGAACCGCCATCCTCGAGCAACCTCTGTGGTGTAGAATGGGTTAGTCCTTTGCTCAGGAATGGAGCTGTCAGCATCCCTTTCTTCCCAGACTGCCTGAGTGACAGTTCCGGATGGGATCCCCGCTCTTGTGCTGCCAAAGTCTGGGTGAGGAAGCACGAGCTGGGGCTGTTCGACTCCTTGCTTTAAGTGCCATCCCAGCATAGGTGGCAGGAGCATTTGCTAGATGGTAGCACTGTGTGTCCTCTGTTGGCCTGGGTCTGTATCTGTAGATTACGTCCTCCCGGACATCTGCCTCAGAGACAGAGCAAGCTCCCCACATTCATTATTGTTTTCTGATCCTCATCTTGTCCTTTTTACCCCCTCACCTCCAAACTTTCTGGGCCTTCTTCTCCTCTTGACTCTTCCTTGAATTTCACATAAGCTTGATCTTATTAGGAAACTAAAATATGTTTCTGAATATATCCTATAGTCCTCTCACAAAACCCTACCTTCACCAGTGGTTTCAGTTTTCTGCATGTGAGGAGTTTCTGGTTTTATTTGTTTGTTGATTTATTTTGAGTCGTCTGGCCAAAAAGACAACATAAGACTCCCATGCCTTAAAACCCCCAAGGTTCTCGAAGGAACAGTGCTCTTATTATTCCTAGCAGTTGGAGAACATTAGAAGAATCTTCATAGTATGCAAAGCATGAGTTAGCCGATGGGAGCAGCATCTTCACAAGCGGAACCCATCTCCGTGATCTGGAGTTTAGACTTAATCAGATCCTACCCAAGTCTGACGTAATGGCATAGGCAAGAATAAAAGTTGAAAAATCACGTAAAAGCAACAATTGCCTCAAAAATCCTCAGGGGCGTGCCAGGCGGGGAATAAGCAATCTTTCTGTAGTCCAGCCAACACTGAGCCACCTCTCTATTGCTCCAATTCCTTATCATGTAGTGTGTTTGGCAAGCTCGCCGAACACCTCCTTTGGCTGAGTGTCCATTGAGAAAAAAATGTAAGAAAGCCTAGGAACAGAGAGCTGGCAAACCCACTTTGAAGATTGTACTATGCACTCTCCCCCTCTTGCTCTCCCTTCCTTTTTTGCATATGTGTGAATCTATCTCTCGAATATAGATACCTGTATCTATAGATAGATAGATAGATAGTAGATAGTAGATATATAGATACATAGATAGTAGATACATACATACATACATACATACATACATACATACATACATAGAGTTATATCTTGAAGCTTTATGAATTGGAGGGTTGAGCTCAATCTTCTGTTGACTTGTGTCAGGTGGTGATAAAGGCCTTTAGCCATTGTGTGGCTGAAATAGCTTTTTGTTCAAGCCCGCAAATGTGATTCTGTGGGTGTAGAGAAAGAGCCATCACACCCTCCATTCACAGAATTCATAAACACACACTTGTCCCAAAAGCTCTCTAACTGGGAGACCTGAGAGCAGTCAGGATCTCTGTGGAGCCCAGAGGGTTTGCTGCGAGCCACTCCTCCTCTGCCTCTGTCCGTTTGGCTGTGCTGTCCTTGCTAATCAGGCTCCGTGGGAAGCCAAGCAGGGTCTTCCCTCCCAGCCAGGCTGCTTGGTTTGCAGCATGAGGGTCACCAGTGTGTGTTTTTATAGGGAAGATAATGTTCTGAGAGCAGAGAGTGGCAGGATGGCATATGAGTCATCATGGTGGAAGTGTTCTTTTTCTTTAAAGACTGGAGGACTCTTTGTTTTGCTTTCCTTTTGTTTTAACATAACTTCAGGCCCAGAGGCACAAATGTCTGTGCATTCTTTGTGTCGATAGTAACATCTCCATTTACTTCAGCCTTCTCCATTTGTCTTGTCTTTGCTCACGTGGGTATAGTGGGCCTCCCTCATGCAATAGAACGTCAGTCTCATAAGTAGGTCAGTATTTTTTATATTCATTTGTGTGTCTCCGAGTGTGTTCAGCAGGCATGCACATGTGGGTGTCAGAGAACGGCTTGCAGGAGGTGGTTCTCTCCTTCCACTATGCAAGGTTTCTCAGGGATTGAACTCAGGTTCTACGCTTGGCAGCAAGCACCTTTCCCTGCTGAGCCTTCTTGCAGCCCCCTCCCCACCTCCTCTTTTTTTTTGAGAATTTAAATAAATTCTTACATAAATATAAAATGGTTATCTAAACCAGGAAGTTAACAGTGACACAGCACTGTCACCTGCAGAACTGATCCACATTTCATTACTCTTTCCTATAATATTCTTTTATAGGAGAGGAAAAGCCCCTGTGGTATGAGTTACTTTTCTTATTATGACAAAGTATAGGACAGAAGAAACTGAAGTGAGGTGTCTGTTTTCGCTTAACGTTTGAGGGTGCTGTCCATCACAGTGAGGAAGGCATAGTGGTCACACTGCATCCACAGACAGGAAACAGAGAGGTGAACGCTGTGCTCAGCTCACTTTTCCCTTTAATTCAATCCAGGACCCCAGTGTATAGAGTGGGCCTTCCAACCTTGGTTCATTTTCTCAGGAAATGTCGGGTTGACAGAATTAACCATCACACCTGCCGTGGATTTCATTCAGGTTTCCTACTTCTTGAGTTTCCTTGACCTTAATTCTTACGCATATTCTTTAATTTTTGTCTTCCATACCAAAATATTTTCTTGCATAATTACCTTCTTTTGGGGGAGGTGAGAATGCTGCACGTCTACTCTTTCAAAAAAAATTCTGTTTTGTTTTGGTTTTAAATATATTCTGATCATGGGTTTTCCTCCCCCAACTCCTCCTTGTCTCTCTCCACCTACCTGCATCTGCATCCTTCCTAGACCTCTGGTTAGAAAACAGACAGACATCTAAAGGAAAGAAAGAAAAAAGACAGACAGACAGACAGGCAGACAGACAGGCAGGCAGAGAGAGAGAGAGAGAGAGAGAGAGAGAGAGATAAAGAGAGAAAGAGGAAAAAGTAATAAAATAAGATAAAAACAAACAAACTTGAATAGATCAAAACAAAATAAAAATGAATTGGAAAAGAGCCAAAGAAAACTCACAAGAAACACACACACACACACACACACACACACACACACACACACACAGTGGGCTCCTCAGTCTACCATGAAGCTTTTCCCAGCACCCTCTTTTAATTTTATTTCATGATAGGGTATAATTGAGTTTCTGAGGCTGGTCTTGAACTTGCAATCCTACTGCCTTACCCTCCCACATAGTTAGGATAATAAGAATGTACTACCCGGTTCAGCTGATGGGAGTTTTCATTGCTTTCAGTCATCCTTAGTTGACAGAGTCTCTAAAAGATGTCTCAGTGTATGTGTAAACACACACGCACACACACACACACACACACACACACACACACACACACGTTCACCAGCTATTCACTCAGTTCTGCTTCAGCATTCATCCATATGCATGTCTTGAAAACCATGCTGACGTCAGTAAGTCTAATCTTAGCCCAAGTCCATGTGTTTGGCTTTATTCTTCCTCTGTATAGATTTCCAGTTCTGGGGTGAGAACTTTTGGAAATGGTGAGCAGTGCATTTTTCCCTTTGAATTAAATCGCTCACATTTGTTTAGACATTACCAGTGATCAAAACTTACTGATGAAAAAAAAATCTTTAAAATGTTTCCATTTAGGCTTTGGTTTGATTTTAGAGAAAAACTATCCTGTAAGCTAAGTAACACTTGGTTATGTTATTCATTTCAGAAGTGAGAAAACTGTGTATTCCTTATGCAAGAACAGATAGCTAGCGTTATGGCTAAACAGACCTAGACAGAGATGATCTGTTTTTGTATGACGTCCAAAATAAAGCCATGGATTCACACTGTGCTGCTCATAGTGACTGATCCCCTCTGAGCACATGCAGCAAGGGAGTATGGAAAACTCGGTGAGCTAGTCATTTTACTGAGTCAAGACTTGGGGCAGGAGCGCTCTCTCCTCAAAGTATTTGCTGTGCTGTACTAACAGGAGAACCCATGTCCATTCCCTAGAAACCTTCAAAAAAGCTGCACATAGTGATGGACACGCACAATGACAGGACTCACAAGTGGAGACAGGAGGATTCTTGGAGCTCACTGGGCAGGCAGTGTTGTCTAATCTGCAGATAGCAGGCGAACGAGAGCTCCTGCTTCAAAACACACAGTAGACAACTCCCGAGACAGAACAGTATCTGGGGTCACCCTCTGGCCACCACACATCTGCGTGTATGTTCTCTGCACACCAACATTTGCCTGAATACCCACAAGCACAAACATACACTCAAAAACTGAGTGTGCTGGCCCCTGCCGGGAATCCCAGAGCTCAGGAGGCTGAAGCAGCCAGACCCTGAGTTGAAGGACAACTTGGGGTACAGAGCGAGAGCCCACGTGCAAACAAAATCAGCAGAACTTACTTGTGCAGTTTACTTGTAATCCCCTTGTCGTCTGTCTTAATTAGGGTATTATTGCCGAGAATGGACACCATGAGCATGGTAATTCTTACAATGGAAAGCATTGAATTGGGGCTGGCTTACAGTTCTCAGGTTTAGTCCATTGTTGTCATGGTTGGAAGCATAGCGGCCTGCAGGCAGACATGGTGCTAGAGAAGGAGCTGGGAGTTCTACATCCAGCTCTCTAGGCAGCAGAAGGAGACTACCACACGAGGCCGAGCCTAAGCACATGAGACTTCAACACCTAGCTGCACACTGACACACTTCCTCCAAGGCCACACCTCCTAATAGCGCCACGGCCTCATAGGCCAAACATTCAAACCCACGAGTCTATGCGAGGCGTTCCTATTCAAGCCACCACATTATGCATGTATTCTATTTTGATGAAAGATGTGCCCAATCTATGTTCAGACTCTGCCAGCTGCAGAGCAGGTGGGGTCTGGGGACCAGCCATTAGTAATATTCCAGATGCTTCCAGAGGTCAACCTTGGAACTGCATCTCATTCACCTACTTCTGTTGGCAGACAGTGACATCTCCCAGGATATGAGTAGGTTGAGTTCCGAACCCATGCGTGACTGAGTGTATACGAGTGTGGCGATCATTCAGCACGTCTGCCATGGGTGCGAAGACGAGGAAGAGGGGTAAAACTTTGGTCACATTTTCTGTCTCTGCATAGACTAGCTTAAATTATGTTTTGAAACCTCTGCACAGCTATTTGTAAGTGATGATTTTCTCTTCCTTGTCATATCTCTGTACTCAGTGGTTTGGTATTCAGATGTAAAATAAAGAAGCACCCACACAGCACCTCTTTCTCCCTGAACCCCTCCATATTGCCACTTTCACACCTCCCCTGCAGCAGTAAGCAAGTTCTTATAACACTTCCCCAAAATGTGACTGATCTCTTTGGCATTGGACAGGGTGCGTTGGGGCAGAGAGAGTCCTGAGACGTAAATCGGGGTGTGTAGGTTTGAGCCTCTACCCAACCAGTCTCTCTGTAACCTTTCCATCTTTAATGCCGAGCCTCAATGTTTTTCATCTCAAGAACGGGACACATATTTGCCACCCGTTGTGCCACCTGAACTGGTCAGGGCGATGGTGCGAGTCAAAAGATTCTTGCTATCATAACAAGTGAGGATTATTATTTCAGATTGATATTTTGTATGTATTATAAGAATTTACACCAAAGCTAAATGTAGAATTTAGCTAAAACATACCTCGGTCTATTTTCCTCTATGTGTTTAAGCAGGAACATGGTACTGCTATTGGACTGTAGAGAAAGCCCTGTACTATTTTAGAGAGATGCATTTTCCAGGATAAACCAGTGACCAGTCAGAACTAAACGTTCCCTCTGTATTCTGCAGTTGCCCTTTAGACAGATGGCAAGCACGAGGTACCCTTTCTGGGGATGCATTGAACACTTTGTGCTGGTCTCTATACTTTAGTTTTTATTACTCTTGTTATTATTTCTTACCATTTTGCTTCAAAAACTAGACTTTCAGATAGTCTTTGTAGCATACAGCATTTCATACCACTCATGTGCACAAACATAAAAGGTGAAAAAATGGTGCATGTGGTCCGAAGCAATTATTTGTTTTTAAGTCATTTGTGAAACTTAGCCTCTGCAAAGGAGAAACAGTCTGAGTTAATAAACAGCTTTTGGTTAATATGGGTATTTTGTGGGGGGATTTTACGAAGCTTAAAATACTTGAAACTATATTTTGTGATGCTGAAGTCTCTAAGTATTCCTGTTCCTATAAGACAGAAAACAATAAAGGTGAAGAAGAGAGCACTTGGCTACTGTGACAGTTCACCTGCATTGTAACATGGTTGCATTTGGAATCACCTAGGAGACGCTCAGTGTGTCTATGCGAGCTTCCAGAGGGGTTTAACTAAGAGGAGACATTGCACCCTGAACATAGGTGACACTGGCCCACAGGGTTGAAAGGGGATTAAATCAAAGGGGGAAATCTGGCTGTGTGCTAGCACTCCTCCTTACCTTCTTCGTGATCTTCCAAGATGTGAAGCACTCCAGCCACGTGCTCCCCCTGCCATGAATCCCACTACAATGGATGCCTATCCTCTCAAACTGTGGGTCCAGACAGAAGCTCTGTGGTCTTGGTGTCCTGTTGGCCACTTCTCTTCCATCCTGTGCCCATTAATCAGAGTTTGCTTCAAAAGTAAGCAAGTTGTGCTTCCCTGGGAGTTCTGACCCAGTCTCCCGTACTCAGCTCTTAAGATTTAACTAGATCCTAAGGCATATTTAAAACTAAGAATAAATCAGAAGTGAGTAGTATCCTGTTACATTTCTAAAGTGAATATTGGATCCAAAAATTAATATAATTTCCTAAGGACAACAAACCCTTGGTGACAAAACAGATAAAATAATATTTAGTCACCTTCTTTATATAAGATAGCTATGTATTTATCTTAAAGTATGGAGGCTTTAAAAACAGTAAGCCACATGTGCTCATTAAAAAGTTCAGTCTTTAAATGCATTACTGCCTTTTAAATTTATTTGTGTTGTTTTTATGTGCATATGCAATTTACGGTATGTGTGTGAAGGTCAGGGGGCAATTTTGAATGGTCATTTCTATCCTTCCATCATGTGAGTCCCAGGAATTGAAATATTAAGGCCAGGCTTGGTAGCAAGTGGTTTTACCGGCTGAATTACATTCTAGTGTGTTTTTGTGTATGGTGCTGTGAGAGAAATGGAACTACAGATTTTGGTATTAGATTTGCAGGGCACACTTAGGATGTTCAGATTTAAAATTTAGACAGAGTGCCAGGGGGAGCCTTTCAAAGCAGTAGGTAGACGTGGTTTGAAAGCTGCAGCTAAGCAGAGTATGGCTACGGCAGGATTGTCTGATGTGGGCAGTGAGGAGGTACTGTTAACCATCAGAGTTGTCAATGGGAGTTGCAGTAAGAATTAGAACAGGATAGCAACCGCCAACACTGAGCTGAAATTATGCCACTTTTCCTGGGCACGCCGAGCACCCCACCCTAGGGTGGCAGCCAGCAGCAGCACAGTTCCTCTAATGAAAATGACTCTCACGAGCTATAGGCTGATGGTATGGACAGTCTAGCATGCTGAGTGTCTTTCTGCTCAATGAAGGCCTCTGACTTTGACCCTTCTCTGGCTATTTTGGTAGTGACTAAACTTTGCAAGGGTCAGTTCACCCTTTTCTCCTGTTTTAATTTTTTTTATATATATTTCTCACTTAAAACCCCTGTGAATCTGGATTGCACAAGAGCTGTCACTTCCTTAGACTATAATTGATCAATCAGAAGTTATTCTTAATTTATGTGAACAACATGGTCATACTCCAGGCTGCTTCTCTGGCTTTTTCAATTCTCTTCATTTCTATCTGCCTTACTTCCTTTCTCTTGCCTGTCTGAGGGGGTCCTTTAATAGCTCCAAGGAACTAGGAGAGGGGCTTGGATTTCATAGCCACCCTTTCTCCCATTGAAAGAAAAAACCCAACCTTAGGGGGAAAAATGCTTAGCAAATCTTCCGATTTAATATTAGAGGAACTTGAGTGAGAATTTACGTACACTTCCCTAATCGGAAAAGGGGGATTTTGTTCTTATGCTAGAACAGTTTCTGCTTGGAAGCATATGTCTACAAACATGTTGATTTCTTTATTCATTAGCCCAATCTATCCTACCTGCATTCTCTCAAAACGTTACAAAGCCATAGATACACTCTAACTGTTTGCTTTGGTTGGGACTTGTGAAATGCCATGACTTATGAGTTGTTGGGATAAGAGCAGACACTCATTGGTTCCCTTGTGGGGTAAGCGTGGAGTCCTACCCAGTAGGAGGTAGCCCTGGATGCATAGAGTCTCAGGCCTGGGATGTTTCCCGCTGAGTCCTCTCACAGGTTTCAACTCACAGGCATAGAGAAGGACAGGTGTCCTCAGATTCACTTGAAGGTTGTCTCATGGATAATGAGGAAGAGCCATAGACTTGGGGATACCTAAGCTTTCGGAGTGTACTTCTACTGTTTGCTGTCTTCACAGTCTAGACTAGCTTCTGGGATCATTTCTGAACTGCACCTCCTTCAAATTATGAACAACGTTACTTACCCCCATGACTGCTTTAAGAAAGAAAATACTACATGTGTCTAAAGACTATAATTTGGGCCCCAGAATAAATGCTAGCCAGGTTTTTTTCCTGTAAGTTTCTGAGACTGGCTGGAGAGGCCTTCCGGCGAGCCAGCGCTTTGATGGTAGCTTCATGGCACCAGTTCACAAACCTGAAATTACAGTCGTGGATAGACTGTTTTAATTTGTTTTACATTTCTTGTTTGAAATCAGTGACCCCTCTGAATCTGGATTGCATAAGAGCTGTCACTTCCTTGGGCCATATAAATGACGATAATTGATCAATCACAAGTAATTCTTAATTTACTTTTTAGTGTGAACAACACGGTAATTCATCACATATGTGCTGACTTACGTGTTCTAAAAATAAAGGCAAACAGTTGAGTGTTCAATATCAGCTATTTTTAAAGTTCCAGAGCAGAGCAGGCCCTCCATTTTATGCATGACTCATGAGCTAGACTAGGCTGTATTGGTATTGGCAAAATATGGGTTCATCTGTGAGACTCTGCTTCAGTGAATAAGTTAGAGAGTGATGAGAAAGACTCCCGATGCCAGGCTCAGACCTCCATTTGCATGCACAAATCTGCACATGCGCATATGGGAACACACATACCCTCTTGGCAGTAATGCAATTCGCCAGTGTAGAAAATGTGGAAAATATGAGAAAAATGGAAACAGAAATACTCACTTATATGAAGACCTGTTTTGACAAAATGGCCTTTGGATTGATTATTTCAAAATGAGTAAGTGGCTCATGGGAGGACCCCAAGGGGGTGTGGAAATGGCACATGGAACCCTCCTTTCCCCTGTTTGAAACTCCAGCGGAAATGGGAGAAAGTGGGAGCAAGTCAATTTGTGGGAACATTCCGATCAGGTTCCTGATTTTTCCTGCCTTCCGAAATGCTTGGAGCACTTGGTGCACACATAAGAAAGTTTAGTGACATGGTGCTGCCATGCAGTGGGGCCAGATTTGCTGGCATTTACAAAGGGAAGAAGGCAAAGAGCTGAGTATAAGACAGTCTGTCCTATTTGTGTGGAAGTCTTGAAACCTGTGAGTGCTCTCAGTCTCCTCACTATTAAAACAGGTTTTCTGAGAAGTGGTAAGAGGTGTGCCTTCTCTCATTCACTCTAAAGTGGTAATGTAGCTATTGAAGCCACTGAGGCAGACAGTGTCTCTATTCCACTGCCCTCAGAGGCTCCCTGGTATCAGCAGAGGTAAGTGTTCATTAATCTGTGAAGGTACGACAGAGAAACAAGGACCACAGAGGAGAGATGAGCAAACGAACCAACAAACCCCTATAGAGTTTTCTGGAGTCACAGAGAAATGTCTCCCAGACCTTTGATCACATTCCAAACCTTACCTCAGTGTTCATTTGCCAATCTTCAAATATGCTGTGTTTGGGCAAATATAAGTTTTCTTGATGGCTTACAATTTAAAAGTTTGTAATATGCAGATGTGTCAGGCTGGGGCTGTAGCTCAGGGGTAGAAATCGTGCCTAGTGTGCATAAGGCCCTAGGTTTAATCCCTAGTACTGGGGATGTGTGACTTCTGTATGTGAACCTGTGGTAGCATTGTCACACTTATATGCCAGTACCCTGCTCTGGCTGTCACATGAGCAGCCTATGAGACTCATCCTGTATGACCACCCCATTGGAGAGCTGAGAGGAACTGGATAACATCGAGATGCTGAATGTCATATATGCTTAATAAGCTCCTTTCAAACTATGTCAGACATGGTAAAGGACCCTTTGGGATAGACAGTATTGTGTACAATAGCAGCAAGGAAAGTTTTGTCTTGACAAGAGGTCTTGGTTCCTGTGAACTATTCCGGGAAAGGGGGAGCTGAGCTTAATCTTCCTGACACATTAGTAATTCGGAAGTGAAATACAAAGGGCCTCAGATTAACAAGCTTTAATAGCATATACTAGGGAGATTTAACCTGATTCAGAGAGAGGCTAATACGGAAGGAAGTTGCTGTTTTTATTGTAATAGTATCTTCCTGTCCTCCTTTTCCTTTGTGTGAAAGTTAGGTCTATATTAAGTGTTTGCTGGTTTTTGTTTTTGTTTTGTCATTTGTTTTTTGGTTTTGCCATAATGAAAATATTAAAGGTATTCAGACACATGAACATGGTGCTGTTTTGAATGTGGCTATAAGTGATCCTTTAGAACGCAGCTGAGATTTAAGAAGAGAGAAATATAGCCAGGCACCTTGGCTCACACCCAACATTTAGAAGGCAGAGAGAGAAAGAGTGCCAGCCTGGACTATAGAATGCAATCTAGACAGTGCAGGGGGTGTGGAGGATGGAAGAAAAGAGGGAGAGAGAGGGGGAGGGGGAGGGAGAGGCAGAGGGGGGAAGAAGGAGGGAAGAAGGGAAGGGAGAGAGGGAGAGGGAGGGAGGAGAGGAGAAAGAGAAGGAGAGGGAGAAATAAAGAGGGGCAAAGGGAGTGGGGAAGGAGAGGAGGAGGGGGGAAGAGAGAAGGAAGGAAAGGATGGCACAGATCGAGCCTTCCTTAGTGACAGTCGTCCGTTTCATGCTGAGTGAGTTGTTCTCAAGTCTGTTAGAAGCATATGCCAGAAAGGTATAAAAGCACCAATAGGGTATAAAAGCATGGCAGCATCCCCATAGAGAGCTGACCATCACACTGTGGAGCTATTGCAAAAGAAAAGCCTGCTTCACTCTGCTCTTTGTCTGTATACTGGGGTGAGAGTGGGAATCCACCTTAGCCCAGGAGACTGCCTGAGGGGTAAAGGGTGAGGGGTGAGGGGTGAGGGATGAGGGGCCAGGGGTGAGGGGTAGTCAGTCACCTTTACTGGTCTTTTCATCAACCAGCAAACTGGAGCAAGTCATCTCCCCAGTTTAGGCAGTCATGTACCAACTGCTCATTTCTGGATGTGTGTGTGTGTGTGTGTGCGCGTGCGTGCGTGTGTGTGTGTGTGTGTGTGTGTGTGTGTGTGTGTGTGTGTGTGTGTGTGTACACCTGTTTTGCTAATGCTTAGCATTTTTTTAAAGAAACATTCTTTTTGCCTAAATTCATTCCAAAAGGAAACCGAGGCAGTGTCTAAGTAGAAGGTCTGTTTTCACGTCCTGTAAATAAAAGACAGTGGTCAAAATAAAACCAGAGAAGCAGGTCTCAGAAAGATGCTTTGCCTGCTAAGGACTGTGATCCCCCGCCTTGATTTTTTTTTCCTATTGAAGAGGAAATCAATTTTGTGGGTATTACAAGTAAGTGTGGTTGTGGGGATCAGGCCCCCCACAAGGAGGCCTTTGGAGTGAGGACCTCCTTCTGTCCATCCTTTAGGTAACAGTTTGGGCTGCCAGAGCTGGGCAGATGCAGCAAGAGATGAACTTGTGCTCTGCTCACTGTCTGAAATGTGTCACCATTAACGGTTCGTCTTTACAAATGACACTGTGACTACGGAGTCTCCCAGTCCTCCCAGTATCTGGCCAGGCCAGTTGAAGGTAGGCAGAATAATGACTTGGTCACTGGGTCAGTGGAGCTCCTTGACAGTCTATCCCACAGGTACCAAAGCAATGTGGAGCTGTAGGAATGGCCTGTGCTTCTTGATTCTCTTGTTAGTTCCTGCCCTGTACTAGTCCTAGCTGAATGTTTTGTGTGGCAACTTTGATTTCTCTGGTCAAGGATAAAACCTTTCCAGTTTGGAATCCACTACAGGGGGGAAGAAGCTCACCACTATTGAAGAGTTCCAGAGGCAGGGGCTGGAGGAGTTCAGTATTCAAGAGCACTTGCAGCTCTGACAAAGGACCTGGGCTCAGTGCTCAACACCCATACTGGGCAGCTTACAACCACCCGTAACAGTTTCAGGAGGATCTGATCCCACTGCCTGGACTCCACACACATATTATACACATACAGGCAAGCAGGAAGCAGAAAGGTAATTATGGTGTCATAAATCAGATAATCAAAGGCTCTTCTTTTGTCAAGTTTCATTGTTTTTAAAATGAATTTCATAATCATTCTTTTTAAAACTCGATATGTGTGAGGTGTTGGTTTTTGTGTGTTTACAGCTGTGTATACCCCTGCATACATGTCAGAACTCCTGTGATCTATCATTTTCTACCTTATCCCCTGAACCTGTAGCTAGGTCGGGAGCCATTCAATCCCAGAGATCCTCTTGTTAATGCCCCTTCAGTGCTTGGGGTTCCAGGTACACGTGTCGATGGTAGCTTTTTATGTAGGTTCTGTAACTTTGAGCGAAGGTGTTCATGCTTACTCAGCAGATGTGCTGACTGCCGGGCTGTCTCCCCAGGGCAGTAATGTTTTTTATAGACTTTTAAAAAAGCTACGCTCTCTCTTAGCATCCCAGTTACATTTATTGAACATGTGTGCGTTTTCAACTGATATAAATACAGATAGGAATACAGCCCAACAGCTCCCATGCCGGACTGTTCTTGCAAAGAGCTTTTCTGTGCTAACTTTTCTCGTTCTGACCCATAGCAAGGCATGTTTTATATGTGACCCAGTGCAGTACTCCCGGATGTTGAGTGGGCCCGTTATATGTGTTTAAAATGGAAATAAGTTTCATGAGAGATATCTATCCAAACCCTATGCAGTTTGGTCTCGTATTTCTATTTGGTTCATTTTTCTCCTAATGCTGTCTGTTGCCCACTAAGTTGAATGGCTCGCTGAGGGGCAATGGCCTACAGGTTGAAAACATTTTGCTTTGAAAGATGGACTTGTATTTCCTAGGTGGCCAGATTTCTTTGGCTGATACTGTACCCCCGAGTCTGCCAGATCTGTTACTGGAAACTGGGAGTCCTATACCATTGCCAGAAGAATAGAGAGCGATTCGACATTAGAATATATAAGGGTGTTTTTGAAATGAGCTCCTCTGCCTTTTGGCTCTTTTGTTCACGATCTCTTTCTGAGACGGAATGCAGAATCCAGAGATCCATGCACCATAGTGGGGTTACCACCAAGGAAGCTGAGTCCAGCCTTTGGAAACCTAAATTGCTTTTAAGAATGGTGCTTTGATGTACAAAGTAATTTCTTCCCTCAAAGGCACGGTGGTTGGCTTCTGGGAGCTGTTGGGAAGTTTATAATTCATACCTATGCGTGCTTCAACCTTATGATGAGGTTAGCCTCGGGAGGTTCTGGAATGTTAGAGAAGGACAAGGAGAGCCCCATTGAGTGTGTAAGCGCCTGAGTGACGGTCACATTGACTCGGTTGTGTATATCCTCTGTTCCTAGTACCTAGTCCCACTTCTGATGAAGAATGAAAAGCATCAGGCCAGTCAACGGCTGCGGCCTGACTCGGGAATAGGGAGTCAGAGGACGAACTTCTGAGGGCATAATGGTAGGCCGTCTCCTGTTAGAAGCATTCATGGTGGGGACAGTATGTCATGAGGCCTGGAAGGCATTTGATACTTCGACAACACAGGTGGAATCTGCCAGCTGTCCACACAAGAATAGCAGCAACTTAAAATAGATCTCTGTCTCAAAGCCAGCAGGGGTCCTGGGGCAGGGTTCTTTCATTTGAAGAGAGAATGTAAGATAGTAGATTTCCCAAAGAGAAATCATGAGAATGTTCTAACTTTGGTTTGGTTTTTTTTAAAAAAACAAACAAACAAACAAACAAAAACCCCCAAAAAACAAACTTAGAATAATAAATACAGTGGCATCTAAGAAAATCAAAAGTTTAATTTCTGACAGTCTTTGGTTTATGAACTGTAAATAAAGAAGTCTGCATTCATGGATTTACATTTTACCACCACCACCATCATCATCATTTACTGTGTGGTGTACTCATGTGTATGTACACCACACATGTATGTATATAGCTATGGTGCTCTGGCTTGTACATGAGCTACTGGAGAAGTGAGCTATCAACCCCAGGCATCTCCTTCCATTACTCTTTACCTTGTTTTCTGAGATAGAACCTGGAGCTCATTGAACCTGGAGCTTGCCATGTTGACTAGACTGACTGGCCAGAAAGGCCCCAGGACCTGCTAGACCTGGCCCGGCCCCCAGCACTGGGATCACAGATATATACCGCCACGCTTGGCTTTCACCGGGGTTCTAGTGATACACATGCAGACCCTCATGCTTCTACCTTAACTACTGCCCTCAGCTGCTCCCACCCCATTTTTTCCTAAAAGTAAACATCTTCTTAGCTGTCTCGAGTGCTGATGCATGGTGTTGTCTCTGCGTAGGCTGCTTTCTGTGAGGCGCTCTGAGATTTCTTCAGTGTTTGGCCTTTTGGTCCTGAGGCTGTGGAACGTGCCACCATCCTTGGAGAGAATTAGGCATTTGCCACCTTCCTCTTCCTCCTCACCTCTGTTTCCAAGCCAGGCTTAAGAACGAGAGACTGCTGACATCAAAGCTGAGTGGCCGAGGGGGCCTTTTGCTCCTTTCTCTTTGGCAAGATGAATTTTCTTCAACGCAAGCTCAGCTGCCGCTGTCACTGCAGAATTTTCCTACACATTCCGGGTAAACAACGCCATTGCCCATATCACTTAATTAAACTGAGTTCTCAGTGCTATAGCAACAGTGGAAACTGAGCTCAGGGGCCAGGGATGGGATTGAGAGCATTAAGCAAGAAGATGGAGAAAGCTTTCCATGGCTTCCAGCTAGCATACCCAATCCAAGGATAGATACAATGGCCCAGTGGTATTAAATGTTAGCTGCAATAAAGAGATCTGGTTTTGCCTTCTTCCTTCTGTCTACTGCAATGTTTGAGACTTCCGTTCGGCGGGATAAAACGTAACAGCAAGTACGGGAATCACGTCATAGACTACTAACTAGAATATGAGGCAACTCGAAAGATGAAGCAGAAATCACCTCACAGACATGTTCAGACATGTTTCCTAGCGCTGTTTGCTAACAGAAACATTACAACTTGAATTCCTATGCTTCAGAATAATAAGCCTAATAGGGAACAACGCTATAACCTTATCATTCCTTTGTACACTCCGGGCATCCATCTGCTTGCCTGTTTTTGTGTCAACCAACTGAAAACTGAAATACTCCGTTTTGGAGGTGAAGGAATTCCAGACTCACTTTAAAACGGTTTATTGGTGGGAGGGTAGGGGTGCAATCAAGCTGTCTCTTTGTTGTTGTTAAAATCTTTAGAGAAGGTAAAATTATTGCATATCTTTGTCTCTTAGGACTGCAAGAGTCTCTCAAGTGAACTTCTGTAACTCTATGGTGAGCCCTCAGCAACAGAAATTGAAAAGACGCTGGTAGCTCTCTATCTAGTTAGCCACATTGGCCACTGCCCACGCTGAAGGCGAGTGTGCCAAATGTAGCCTTTTGCTCAGTTTGCTGCGCTTGCCTGAATGAATACATTAATGACAGAATGCTATACAGTGTCCATATTTGTATTAGAGGCCCTGCTTCACGGTGCTATTGATTTGGGACAGCCCACTAGTAACATTAGAATCTAAACCAGAACAACTGTTCTTATAAAAAGTGTAATAAACACTTATTTTTAAAAAATGAAGGGGCTTTATTAGTAATCGTGTTTCTTTTCTATTTCCTAAAGCAGTCTTCAGTCGTTTTTTCCCCATCCCCACCCCCATCCCCACCCACACCCCCCCTCTCAACACTGTTAAGAGCACCCAATTAGGAAATACTTATTTGTACTGGAAGCATAGCCATTTTACTAATTGGGGACAAAGTGGTTTTTAGAACTGAAGTTCAACTCCGAAGTGAACAGGGCCTGTGTATCTGTCTTTCATTATCCTCTTCCTGGGGTAGACTTTTTTCCCTCCAGACCTCTCCTTTTCTCCCTTTCTAACTTCACCTCTATGATGTGCCAAGTTCAGGAGTGGTCCTGATTCTGCTGTAGGTAACACAAGATCCACCCTTGAAGGACAGTGGAAGCAACCTGTGCATTCGAAATGAAAGTCTTGGTTCTCTTCTCTTTCCTCCCACCATTTACTAAGGCAGATGGGGGAGGGGGTGTCCTGGCATGTCAGAGGCGGGGGGGAGATCATGGTGGCACTGGAAGCAGAAGCAGAAAGCTAATTGTGGTGGTTTAATGTTTCAGACCACCTCAGAGACAGAGCAAGAACTAAAGGATTTTATACTTTTAAGAAAACTGAAATACCACTTTGATTCAATTTAAGGGACCACTAAAAGTAGTGGTACACGTTACCAAATGTTCCTGGAGCCCGGATTGTAAGAAGCTGTTTTGTGTCAGTAAGGAAGCCCATATTTCTACTAAGCTGGATTCTCACGATAAACTTCTCATGACACAGGGTGGTGGTACCTAACATGGAGCCATTTATTCCAATACAAGTAAATAGACAGTCATTGTCATAAGCTAGTGCCGAGGATGCATATTTCCCTAATAGATGGAGCTTAATGGACATATAGGGGGCACTGGGAGAGGATACTGAGAACAGGTGGACTGGTTTTGGGTGTCCAAGTAAAGGTAACACGTATGTCCACCCAGTGAAAAGATGTGCAGTGGCGCTGAAAATCTTGAGTCCCAGCCTGAGGCTTCTCTAGCCATAATGAGTAATCTGTGGTTACACGGTCCACAGAAGTGCTTATGTGGTAAGAATGTCCTTCCATTAACTCTGTCCACAGCCGGGGTGGTGAAGAGCAGTGCCACCCCGTTTAGTGAGCTGCCTCTGTGCATTTGACCTTTGGGCTGGTTCACCCTCCTGTTCCTTTGCAGTGTGGTTCCCCCTATGCCCATCTTGTGGTAGAATTCCCCCTCCTCCTCTGTGTTTCTTGCCCGGGAGTCCTAAAAAGTCCCTGCCCTGTCTTCCTGTTCAGCCATTGGCCTATTGACCGTTGTCCCCTATATGTCCATTAAGCTCAAGTCTACTAAGGACACACAGTAGCCAGGAAGTTTTCTTCCTTGCATATGCACCCCAGTACCACTAAGCAAACTTTTAGCAAGAGGCAACAAGCAAAACTTCCCAAGTCAAATAGGGTAGGACACCCTTCCAGGCTGTTTCCATGTGAGAACAGAAATCTTTAATTAGTCTTTAGGGAAATATGCCATTGGCTCTTTATTGACCAATCAAAAACCAATTGGGGACAGGGACACTCGGCATCAGGACACATAGAATCCATGTGATTTGGGGAGCCGAATAAAGACAAAGCATTAGAACCAATCCCCAACAGAAGAGTGTGAAAGAGGGCCCTCACTTTGTAAGTCAGAGGTGCCAATCACAGTGAAGACATGACAAGAGCTAAACTAGATAATGATGGGGACATCATTATTGATATATTTTTTCTTTGCTGAACACTTTTTTCTGTTCACACATGTCTATACATGCAGAAAACTCAGACAGTAAGTATAACTGTCTCACCATGTCATGGTCTTGTCTTCATTTAATGAGAATGCAGTGGTTTGAGGTAACTTCTGGTGTGTTCTGTACCAGTTGTTGACTGGAGACTGTGCAGGCAACTATACTGCACTGGGCTGTTCATTTGAGGTAGATTTTTTTATTAGAAAGCAAGATCAAATTCAAGCTACACTATGGACAAATAACAACAATAACAAGGCATACTCATTTCTGGGAAATTTACTGATCACAGATGCTCAGAGAGGTAGAAGGAGAGGTTGTGTGCAATTTTTGTAGTCAGGCTCATGTTAGATTAAATAAAAGCCATATTTTGAACTTAAGGCTATATGTCAAGAATCTGTCTCATGGGCAAAATGGCCACAAGCCACAGAAGAGACCCTGTTATCACTTGTATAGTTAGACTACTTGGAAGGAGTCCCAACCCAGCCAGCCATCTTTTTATCCAGTCCTGACCCTCCACACCCCAAGTAGGGAATGGTCTGTGGTGATGTCATAGGGTCACTTGAATCATTGGTGAGTGGAGCTTTTAAGGCCTGTTAGGAGGAAAGAAAAAGAATGTTGACATGATCGCTTCTACCTTGACTCAGCATAGCCTTACAGAAAATTCCGCAAGTGAACTGTAGTATCTCACATGAGGGGTTCTTTATTGACTGGGGGTTAGATCTCCACTAAGATCCAATGAGAGTTCTGGATCTTTTTGCCAAGCATTTTGTCTTTTCATTTCCATCCATTCACATGTTTACACACTACACAATTTAAGAGAACTCTCTGATTCCTTGGAATCCATCCACAAAGCTTCTGCAAGGAATTCTTCAGGTCTTTCAAGGTCCTGGACTAACCTCAGAAAACTGGCATTCTCCCTCAATCAAGATCTACTGGACCCTAACCTGGCTTCTCAGTTCTCCAATGACTGGATTACATCCCTCCACCCTTACCCATCCTCCCATCCCTACCCCTCAAGGAATCTAAAGAAAAGGGTGTAAAATGTCATATAGTGTAGAAAAGGACAGGTGGTAACTTAGGGACACATTAAGGGCCTCCCTTTTATGGGAGAGGCTTATAAGGAATCATTGCCTCTTCAGTAGAGTTTGAGTTTGTTGTGTTTCCTGTTCATGTCTGAAGAAGCTTGATGCATATCATATGTAAATGTATCCTCTGTATCTAACAGGACTTAGCGACTAAGCAAGCAGTGAGCCTGTGTATATAGAACGGATACTATACTATATTGATAGATTTGATCTGTGGGAGCTTCAAGAAAAATGTTGAGGCATTCCTGAAGAAATGCAGCATTATGCCTTATTGCAGACAGATGATGAAGGAAGATGTTCTTCTCCTGTGTCTGAGAACTACTCTATTGATAAGCACCTAAACTGATCCAAACAGTGGCTATTCACCACATCCATCATAGAAGATAAGATTTAGACTAGTAGCCACCTTAACTGGGGTGAGATGGAATATTAATGCAGCTTCGATTTGGATTTCCCTGATGGCTTAGCATGTTGGGCATGTTTTCATATGTTTACTGGCCATCTGTACCACTTCTTTTGATAAATATTTAATTCAAGTACTTTGCATATTTTGATTGGAGTACTGTGTATGTGTGTGACTGTGCATGGACACGTGCATACACATGCATGTGTGTGAAGTTTTGAGTTTATTATATATTCTAGATACTAATCTTCCAGATGCATAGGAAAAGAGTCTTTGCTGATCTTGCTGGTTGTTTCCTTTGCTGTGCAGCTTTTCAGTCCTATGCTGTCCCATTTGTCGCTTCTCACAAGTGTTTCCTGAGCTATTGGAGTCCTTTCCAAGAAGTCCTAGCTGATGTCTTTGAAGTGTTTCCCTGTTTATATGAAGGTCTTTGGCCCATT
The DNA here is from genome assembly GCF_011064425.1 of Rattus rattus. Taxonomy (NCBI): domain Eukaryota; kingdom Metazoa; phylum Chordata; class Mammalia; order Rodentia; family Muridae; genus Rattus; species Rattus rattus. The sequence continues at coordinate 45,722,081 of NC_046159.1, forward strand.
TCCTCTCTCTCTCTCTCTCTCTCTCTCTCTCTCTCTCTCTCTCTCTCTCTCTCATGTGCGTGTGCATGTGTGCATATCCCATGGTGCACATACAGAGTCCAGAGGACAACTTTCAGAATCCGTTATCACCTTCCTCCTTGTTGAAGCAGAGTCTCATTTCTGCCGTCTCACCATGTGCCGCAGACTAGCCGGCATGCTTCTTCTTCCTGCCTTCCATTCCATAGTTTGGGCACTGGGATTACAGACGTGTGCTACCACCTCCAGTCTTTAATGTGGGTTCTGGGGGTCAAAACTTTGGTTGTCAGCTTTCCATGACTACCGCTTTTACCCACTAGGTCATTTTCCTAGCCTCACACTTTTATCTTTGGCACAAACATAATAACTTTCTGTTCTTGCTGCAAGCATTTCCCATGTATTTTTTAATTTCCTATTCTTTGGCTGCTGTTTTAGTTATTCCTTGAAACTCAGTTCCTGACAAAGAAAGAAGAGGTTTGAATGCTGGGAGCACTGTTTCCCATGTACTACTTCATGGAGCTGACTGCAGATATTTATAAAGAAGTCTTGAGTAGGGAAGGTTCAGACATCCCCTCTGAAGGTTTAGTAACTGCAGTGATTATCTCAGACTGTCATAGACAGATTAAATATTAATAATAATTATTATTAACTCTTAATAATTTTGCTAATTTAACATGGGCACCATACAAAATAAGCAAACACAGAGGAGGGCAGGATGCCCAAAATTCCATTCTCTTCTTCACAGGCAAGGGGGAAATGGAGGGAATAAGTTATTATACAGGAATAGCATATGATTCCGGATGAAATGAATAGCTTCAGGAAAACAGACATCAGCCTGGGTGATATTTGGTTTTCAGTCTTTTCCTGGGTGATGTGGGCTTCATGTTTCTTGGTGTGACATCTTAGAAAGAAGACCAAAGACACCTGTGGTGGATCCAAGCTTTAGGTAGACAGGGAAGCTGGGGAAAAGCCTGTCGCAGGGTTGGAAGCAGGTGAAACAGATGTTAAGGCTGCTAGAGTTGAGCATATAAAAGCATTCTCTCAGAAAGAGGGCATCCCTTTCGAGTCTCAATGCTTGTCCCCCTGTGTCATAGGCGTATGACAAGAGTAGGACACGAGAGGATGGTGGCGTTTTCAGGTTCTAGATGCCCTCATAATATTTGAACTCTAAGCACAGTGTGCTTGCTCCAGACCCTCTGGGTAATTTCAAAATCGTCTCTGTAATTATAAAGCCCTGTTCTTGCTTTTCAGTATAAGTAACGCCACTTGTGCTTGTTGTTGGGCTGTGTCGCAGTAACACCTGTATTCGTTTGACTTCAAGCCTTCGTCTCAGTGTTTTAAGCCATGATTGGGATGTCTAAGAAGCATCTCTTGCCTGTATCAGTTCCCTCTACCTGGTTAGTTAGTAGTGCAGCCAAATACCCAGGTTACTTTCTAACTTTATTCGGCTGTAGCCAGGAAAGCTTCTCTATCCCAGAGCAGTTAGTCTGGTGGGGAAGAGATTAGCTCTTCAAGAGGCTCCCAGAGAGGGGTTAGAGTGTACTTAGAACAGAATGACCTTTCACCCCAGAAGGTAATTAATAACTGACATTTTGCTTCTTTTCTGTTTACTGCCCGAGTGTCAGATATCAAGCAGAACTCAGAGCGTCTGTTAATCCTGACAACTGCCAGTTCTCTGGGATGTCAGAATAAGGGCGTGTTCCTCTTTGCCAGGGCCTTTCTGCCTCCTGCAAACCACTCATGTTCAAAGGATTTGCTAAGAGGGAAGAAGCATGCTCCTTTACAGCCACACGCAGCATTTGTGGGAAGGCAGGTGCCAATCCGCTCATCTTGAGTAGGGTGGATGCAGTTCCCTCTTCTAGCTGTGTGGGACTTTTTAAAAAACAGTGTTACAATGTCATTTCCTGATCAGCACTTAATGTGGTAACCCCTGTGTGTGAGGTAAGTCCAGTTTATACATCTGATGTACCTCCGCAGAGCAGGGATTAGAAAAGCTCTTCTATAAATTCGGTCAGCGTTTCTAGCTTTGAGGGCAGTGGGCACTGGTATAGTAACCTTACTCTGCTTCCGGAAAACAATCTGCTTCAGCAATATTGAAGCAGATGAGCACAGCTATGTTGTAATAAAACTTTATTTAAAAAAAAAACTAGCAGTCGTCAAAACTGGCCTGTAGGTTCTCTTTTCCTAGGTACTACTAGAAAGTTCTTGCAAAGCATAACACCAGCTCAGAGGCTAGGCTCTGACTTAGAGGCCAGTTTTGCTTTCCAGCCCCTTCTGGCATATGTGCCTTCCACGCCGTCACAGGCTTCGTCCTCTAATAAATGCAGTTGCTCTTGGAGTACTTACGACGTCCTCTTCCTTTCTGACAGTTGGAGGCTCCAGACTTACCCAGACTGCTGTTTTGGTCTGGGGTCCTGTCCTGACACAAAGGGTAACTGAAGGACCTCAAAGAACTCTTTTGGGACAGCTAAGATGGATCAATATTTCTGTAAGCCATTGACTGGTTTCCAGCCAACTATCAGTAATTGTATGCCTTGCTCAGAGTTCAGTGATAAGGCCACTCACACTGCACCCCAGTCCCATACTGGGCACAAAGCTGAGCTGGAAGCCCGCCGTGGCTGGCGACTTGTAGTTCCTTGCAGGTCTCCAAGCCAGAAGTAGGAATCACCTTTTTGGAACTCTCAGTCGTCTCAGGTATCCCATCAAAACATTAAAGTCTACGTCACATGGGTAGGTAGACTTCTGAGTCTGGGGATGGTGCTCCATTTCACTGAAAGGAGGAGAGCTACTCTGCCAATGAAAGCTGCTTCCCTACCCAGCCTTGTGTAGGGCGATTGCCTCCCTTCTAACCTTCCTTCTTTCCTTACTTTTTTTTTTTGTTTGTTTGTTTTCGTTTTGTTTTTAATTTTGGGGTCAGGTTCTTATGTAGCCAAGGTTGACCTCGAGCGTCTTATCCGGATGCTTTCGCCTTTCCAGACGCCCAGATTACAGGCATGCTCCATCGTACCCAGTTCTAGAGGTTTCGGTGGATGCAGTACATATTTTGTAAGTACTTTACCAACCGAGCTATCTGCCATCCCCTCTGTGAACATTTCTGTTGGTATCTTTTGGGCACCTCTGTCCCATCCCTTGCAGTGACTGGAAAACAAGAGACACCTGACTGTGGCTGAATTACATCCTCTTTGACAGCGGGAATGTACACTGACTTATGGGGGGAGGTTCCTGCAGAGAGCAGAGATAGCTTTCTTTGCTGGTGCCCGTGTGAGCTTCCGGGCCTATAAAGGAGTGTGATGTGCTTATCAGAAACCACTGGAAGGTTTTTATGTCTCAGTGAATTGAACCACAGCTTCTCCTTTCCTTTCTGCGAGCCTTCTGGGGTGAACTTGAGTCAAGGTTGGAACTGAGTTCCCATGTGACTGAGTTACCAGCTAGCCATTTAACCATGGGAACCTTGTAAGAGCTTATAAGAGACAATAGGCTTATTAGTTTATGACATTGGAAGGAAGATCTCTGGGCAGATAGATCTGATTTAAAAACTAAAAAAAAAAAGAAAAAGAAAAAAAACAACTATTGAGATTGAGAAGAGAATGACTTTGAATACCCAAACACTGGCTTGCTTATCTGATGCAAAAGGCAGACACTAAACGATTCCTAAGAACCTTCCTATGACTCACGGGTTGTATAGCCTCAAATCTCATTCACTTTCTGGAAGCTAGGAATCATGTTGTCCTTTGTTTAGGTGAAGGACAAATTTACCTGGGGGCGTGTTTGCTAAATCTAACCCTAATCTAGTCTTCACCCTGCCCTGTCCCAACTTGGGACTGTAAAAGGAGGAGTGGAGGAAGCACACCCTCCTGTCTTCGCAGAGTGAGAGTCAGGTCTGTGCGCTGCTAAGCTCTGAGACACTGCTTTTCTCTTTGGTCTGGGAAGCTACTGAAGAGTTCACTCCCGGAGCAGGGTGTGCAGCCTGCAAGGGGCAGATGAAGGCTAAGGGAGATGTCAGGAGGCTCCCCCCAGCCCCCGCCTGCAGGCCTCTCACACGGGTAACTGCCCCTTTGATTGAAAAGGTATGTGACCCTTCAGAGCTGACTTCAACCAAATGGCATGGGCCTTTGAAAAATGTACTTTAGCACAGCCTCTGTAGAATGTGTTGACTTAAGGATTTCGCTCTCACTTAGAAGTGAGAACGTGACTCTGGGGGCTGCCCCTCACTAGAGACGCTTGCTCCGAAAGTGTCCTCTGCTAATATGTTCAGGGATTTATAATGAAAACAGGGTCGTTCTTAAATCAAAGGCCATCGATAGACAAAGCAGGAAGGGCCGACACTATCTGTTTACGAAGGTAAGAGTTTGTCACAAAGGCGGGATTTATGGTGGGAATGCAGTGTAGAGGACTGGCAGCGGCGGGTGATAAATCACCTTTCTCATCCCTAGTGATTGAGGAAAAGGGGCTTCAAAGACCACTTAAAATCAGGGAAAATCAGAGGCCTTCCAGAGCATGTAGTGAATGGGCATCAGTATGGTACATTTGCCATTGAACTAAAAGTTATGCAAACTCGCTCTCAAACTTCCTGAATTTCAACCATCCCCCACCCCTCTGTTGTTGTTGTTGTTGTGGAATGCATCGTTTTAACATCATTTTGAGGGGATCAGAAAGCTAGCTCTTATCCCTACCACAGGTACCTTCATACACGGAAGTTCAATTTCTTTCTAGAGTGAACCCTATTGAAGCACAGTTTCTCCAGCAAATGCTGATGAGTATAGGACCTAAGCAACCGCCCGGTTACCTAGTATGAAGTTAGAAATAATTGTCGTTCAAGAATAGTACAGCCCACACATTTGTGACCCGTGGTGGGTGGGGGTAGGGTGGGGTGGAGTGGGGGTGAGCTGCCCCTGTGACGATTGTGCATGTATTTGATGATTGTCTTGACAGTTTTCGATCCTAACATTTGCCAACTCCCAGCCTGACTGTGAGCTCTGTGAGATGGCTGGTTTCATTCATTCGTTTGGTCGTTTTTTATCTCATTTGCCCCCTCATTTATTCATTTCTGTACTCAAGAGGTACTAGAGGCCTTCTGGGCGCCAGTCACTGTCTTGGATGCCAACACACAGAGAGGAGAACAAGAGGTCTGACCTCATTCATACCATTTACATTAGGTAGGGGAGATGAGGCATTGAGCCAAACCGCATGTGTGTCCTCAGAGAGAGTCATTAGAAAGAAAGCAGGGTGAGGGGGGCCTGAAGGGAAGGAAGGCTACAGTGGCAGTATCTTCTCAGCCGCTGTCAAGATCTGTCAAGGATCTTTGACCTCTGTCCTTCTCTGCCTCTTGCCTTCATCCTGCAAATAACTCCAAGTTGGGGGGCAGGGGGGGGTTAGGATGGGTCAGGGTGGACAAGACTGTCATCCTCATTTAGAGATGTGGAAATCAAGGCAGGTCTTTAAGAAATAGACACCCCAGACAAACTGACACCCCAGGCAAATGTCTAGTTACTCAGAGCCCCTTCCTTGAGCCCCCTGGAAACATTGGGGCATTTATTGGTTCTTTTTGTTGCTCGTGACACCCCCAGGTTGATAAGTTAAGAGGATTTACTTTAGATCATAGTCATGCAAACTGAAGGTTAAGGGTCCTCATATCTTAATGTCCTTTTTCCTAGCAGAGTCCGAAAAGTGACACAGGACATCACAGGAGACAGGATGTGCATGTGTGTACATGTTTACAAATTATATGCTCGATCTCTCTCGCTCTCTCTCTCTCTCTTTCTCTAAGATGGAGGGAAGCAGGTTCCATGCTGATGATGCTATTGGATCCTAATAAACTCTCAAAGGTGATTGTTTAATTGTTAAATCAACCTTTAAACACCATAGTTGAGCAAAGATTCTCCCCTTCAGGGGTTCACCAGGGGATACCTTGGGTGATATTCTCGCTACAGCCAGACAAGAGCAGAGCATGAACAAGCCCCTTGTTGTCTTTGCTACTGTCACCCCAGCTCAGCCAGCCCCCAGCCCTGGGCCAGGCAAAGTCTTGTGAGTGTCTGCTGACCTTTAGAGCTCTAGGGCACTCTGCTAATTCAGCACCAAGGAGGGAGAGAAACCTGAGTTCAGGTTCTACATGAAGTCTCCAGACTGATGAGGATGGTACCCAGGATCACCTGGCCACAGGTCAGCAGTCCAGCATCCCTGAAGGATCTTAGTGGGCATTGCCCTCTGTCCCAGTTTGTAGGAATGGAGAATTCTCTTCTTGGCTGATTATTTGTATATAATAGTGTAGCAAACATCATGCATCAGGAGTCTGTGCTATAAAAAGGGTACGACACAAACAGGGTTTGGTGGTCAGCCAGAAAATTCCAAACTGCCTTGCTGCCTCCTGTTATGGTATCAAATGAGTCACCCTGGTGTCCTCAGCTTGCCGCTGGTTGGCCTCCCTTGAGGATCCGGACACAAGGACATTGTGGAGAGTGATTCTACTTAACTATGAATTAGCAGTATACATTCTCATCGTTCTGAGTGTGCCGTTCCACATAGGTACGGAAGCACAGCCTATTGGAGCTCCATAGATCTCAACGATTATACAAATCTTCCCACGAAACTAGCTGCAACGTTTCTCATTCTGAGACAGACAGAGCCTGAAACACAAGACAGCGCTGAGTATCTATTTTTGGAGCAACTAAGTCTTCTTAACAGGAAAACTAGTGATCAAGGCACTTGCTGTTCTTAGGGCTTTGAACCTTGAATTAGAAGAGAAAGGCTTTTCCTGCCTGTCATCATGACCAGATCAGTGGAGGTGAACACGTTACCAGTCTGATCCTGCTTCTTGTCCCAGATACTGACACCAGAGTGGCTGAAATCCTTGGTTCCAGGGCCAGTCTTTCTTTCCTGTGGTTCCTTTCTGGGTTGGGGCCTCCTCATCTCAAGACTCTAGTGTGAATGTTAGCTGGCAGGCGCCCCACCTCGTTTGGTCCATGTAGAAAGTTAAGTCCTCGGCCCTCACTTTTTTCCTGTTGACATGGGTCATTTTTTATTTTTATGCACTTATTTGGGTTTTCAGTTTTTGATTCCTATTTAATTTTATTCATTGGTTTGTGTGTCCCCTTGGGACATTTATTGGTTCTTTTTCTTGCTGGTGACACCCCAGGATTATAAGTTAAGAGGATTTACTTTAGATCACAGTCATGCAAGCTGAACATTGTGGGGCCCCATGTCCTAATGTCCTTTTTCTTAGCAGAGTCCAAAGGTGATGCAGGGCATCACAGGAGACAGGATATGCATGTGTATACATGTTTGCAAATTATATGGTGTGTCTCTCTCTCTCTCTCTCTCTCTCTCTCTCTCTCTCTCTCTCTCTCTCTCTCTCTCTCTCTTCAAAGATGGAGGGAGGCAGGTTCCATGCTGATAGTGCTATTGGATCCTAATGAACTCTCAAATGTGATTCTTTAATTGTTAAATCACCCTTTAGACACCATAGCTGAGTAAGGATTCTTCCCTTCAGGAGTTCACCATGGGATACCTTGAGTGTGGTCACAGACAGACAAGAGCAGAGCATGGACAAATATGTTCCCTGAGGCCAAGAGTGCTTTCTCTGCCTTCTCTCTGCCTGGACCTCAGTTTCTGCCTTACCAAAAATGAAGAAATGGAAAAATGGAGAAATAGATCAGACCATGGGCCAAGCTTAATTCTTACAGAAACAAGAGAGTGGTCGAGCTATCCACTGAATACCTATGTTCAACAGGTACAGCACAGATAGGGAAGGCTTTGAGCTATGAGAGTTGTACCCAAACACATCGTCATACCCAAGCCAGGTTTATACCTCACTACATGCAGACTTCTGCGAATAATGTTTAGCAGATGCCTTAGCCTCGCTCTGGGGACTTTTCCGTCCCTGGTGGACTTTGAATTAGAAGCAGTTCCAACGCCTGTCCTCCTCGAGTAGAATCGATAAAATCTGTTAGTCATCGGTTTTGCTTTAAAACCTTGAGAAACTTTTAGACTTTGGGAAGGCAGGCCTTGGATTTGAACATTCTAATAATTAGACCTGGCATTTATATACAGATTTTTTTTAGTTGCTAATTTTTAAATCTTTATTGTATCCATATGTGGTTCGAGAGTCCTATCTGTAAATCCCATTCCGTCAGACTACAGTCTGGCACCTGTGGAGAAGTGTCCAGGTGAGCTGTGAAAAGCTCCTTTCTGGGTGACAGATGTCCACATTCTTTAAAGCCCCACAATCTTAATCTTGTTCCTTTACCACAATGCCACGTGGACTAACCAGGAAAATCCAGTTCTAGATGACCTTTGTGCAAGGCATGTCTAATAAGCAACTGGAGCTTTTTTTTCTTTTCTTTTTCCTTTTCCTTTCTTTTCTTTTCCCAGTGGTCCAATTATATTAGTTATTTTCAGCTACAAGTAATAGAAGATTTAGATCCAGACAGTTTATTCATGCTATCTTGGGCACAAGGACTGAGTCATTCCCAGGACAGTGAATTGAATGAGTCAGTGCCTTCACCAAGGATCTGTGTTCCTTTGCCCTCATAGTTAGCCTGTGAGAGTGTCTCCTAGCCACAATATGTCTGCCAGAGGCTCAGGCATTTCACCTAGACACAGCAGAAGTATCTTTTCTGTTATCTCCAGCAGAACATTTTCTTAACTGTATAAATATAAAAGAAACATTTTCTTTTGAAAGAAGCCCCAGGTGGTTTGTGGGCCAGAACATGCCATAACTGTGAGCGTTAATTGCTCTGATTAGGTTGAGGCAACTGGGGTTTATTCCCTGATTCTGAGGGTGAGTAGGATGTGGTTTGGAATGGAGAAATGGCTCAGCAGTTATGAGTAGTAATGCTATTCTGCATGTTCCTGGTTGAGTACCTAGCATCACGTGACAACTCAACAGCTCTCTGAAATTCCATTTTGGGGAATCCAATGCCTACTTCTGGCTTCCTCAAGCACCAGACAGACATGTGGTAAAAATATCTATATTCAGGCGAACACTCGTGGACAAAAATTAATTTAAAATATAAAACGTATAAATAATATATATGAACTAATACATAAATAATAAAACAAGTTAATATAGATATTTAATTTATTTTTATGTGGTTTGTAACATCAAAGATAAGAAAGAGAGAAACAAGGAACGATTAGTCATTGTTCCTGGATTTAGGTGGGTGACATTTTGCCTATAGATAATGAGTGTTTTCTAAGATTGTGACACGTTGATGGCTCTTTTGAGGGAGAGTACCCACCGTAAATACAGATCCTGCCCCCCCACCTCCACCCCCAGGACTTCTATGGACAAAGCCACAGCTTCAATATTTTCTCTACAGTGGGAGGGATGTTGGTACCGAAGGTATGGAAACATTTGATAGGGCTATGAAATTGCATTTTAATCCAGCAATCTGGACTCGTGTCTGTTGATGAGATGAGGGTATCTGCATCCTTGTTACTGTGAAAGTGTCATTGTATAAACCAGGAGAATGAATCGGTTTGAATAAGTCTAGCTATAAAGGTGCAAAACCAAGCCACCCTTCTGAGTCTCTTACAGCTAAAATCTGGCATATAGCCTAAAATCATCGATCCATCACCCACCCTATCTGGAGACAGCTATCTTGACTCCTACCCCCTTCCCTTTCCCCCTAATCACCTTAAGATCTAATTATTGACTGTTTTCAATGTCGGGCTTTTCTGAAGTGAGAAAAAGCACAGACTGTATTTGTCCTTTTCCTGCACATAGGAATCCTCTTCACAAAGGATTAGCCTTAGGAAGTGACCGGAAGACTGAAGACAGCCCTATCCTTCTGAGAACAAGGGGGTTCCCTTGGAAGTGGAACTTCGGCAGAGTGGACTCGGAAACTGCCTGCCCAGGCATGGGGAAGGTTCTCATTGGTCTGCTGGTCTGTTGACCTTATTCTTTGCGACAGGGTATAAAAATACTGACTTTAGGTTTAGCCAACTTCCTCCCTTCTCACACTGGAAATTTAGACCTTGAAGGATTCCAGAACTTGTTAATTTTTGTATCTACCAAAAATTGCTAATGATGATTACAGAAGGACCAATAACCACACGAGTGACTTCAGGTTCCCAGCCCTGTCTCTGCATCCAAGTTACCTGCCTGGCCTCCTCGATCTACAACTCAAGCATTTCACTTCTCTTCTCTGGGCCCAGCGCCCTCTTCTGTAAAAGTGAGCTAATAATTAGAACTCATAGGATGTTGTATGAGCCCAATGAAAACCCCTATAGAAGCCTTTTCTGTGAAGAACCTGATGGTAAACAATATTGCCATGATGGCTGTTCATAGGTGGAACATTTAGGCATTGGCAAAATCTAGTATCTGGCACAGGGAACTTGTAAAATCCCCACAGCAGGAACACATGGCTTGGTGTGTTTTGCAGTTGTGTGAAATGGGAGGTATGATGTTAAATGTAAGCAGTTATGTATAGGAAGTGGGCAGCTCCTTTAAATAGATTTTTGATTTGGAGGAGAAGGAGGAGGAAGAAGATAGGCACATTCTGTTTTTGAAAATCTTTTAGCTTTTTTTTTTTTTTTTTGGTAGAAAATGCAATATGGCAGGTTCTGTCTGTGGGTTAAATGAATTCTTCCCTTTAACCTGAAAGCTTGTTATATCAGTTTGTAGAAGGGGCCAAGGTGACTTAGATGCTGCCAGTACCACTCAAGTTAGAACAGTGCTTCTTAGGAGAGCAGAGAATTGACAGACTTGACAAATGCGTGTTGATAATGGTCTGAGTGAGCATTTCTGAATATTAAGCGAGGATCATAGTCTACACCTCAGGGTAGGGCTGGGGATCGTTGGGTTTTAAAGACTTTCTTCCTTAATGTCTTCATAGAAGTGAGGGTGAGCCTGGAGAGCATTGAGCAGCCCAGCTGAGTTCTGATCCTTATTCCATTGGCTTCATCTTTCTTCTCTGTTTCTTCATTGCTAAACAGGCAATGTGAACAGTACTGAATGAGTCTGCCGATGGCAGTGGGATTTGGAGGATCAGGGCTGGCATAGGACTTGAAAGAAAAGGGCCAAGATGACTCACTGAGTAAAGGCGTATGCCACGCAAGCCCAATGACCTGAGTTCAATTCCCCAGGATTCATGTAAAGTTGGGAAGAGAGAACTGGCTCTTGAAAGCTTTCCCTTGACCACACTCATGCCTTTGAACCCCACCCCATACACACACACATACACACACACACACACACACACACACACACACACTAAACTTAAAAGGAATTGTGCAAAATGTTCTCCTCTTGAGGTTTGAAGGGACAGAGTCTGAAGGATTTTAGCCCTCTTAACATCAATAGATTGCTGTTTACCTTGGCATTCTAGTACAGGCCCTGGGTGAGATGTCTCTTGTGGAGATTGTAGAGCCATACCTTTGAGCATTATCCATGTCACAGACAAGTGGGCACTGTATGACTCTTTCAACCAGAACAGAAGATAGAATGTGTGACTTGTAAGCAAACTGTGTGCTTACACATCTACCATGAATGGAAATATTGATTCTAAATCACTTAAGATGATAGTATGGTAAGTTACTTTTTAGTTCTTTAGGCTTTTGAGTGTGTGTGTGTGTGTGTGTGTGTGTGTGTGTGTGTGTGTGTGTGTGTTGTGTTCTGTCTGTGTGCCCACCCATGCATATGAGGCATATACATGAGGAGAGTATAGATGTGTTTGTGTGAATGATGTATATGCATGAGCAGGCTACAGGTTAGTCAACATTTCATTATCCTTCCACCATATTTTTTTTTGTGACAGAGTCTCACTGAACCTGGAGCTCACCAATTGGCTAGAGTGGCTAGCCGGAGAACTCTAGGGGTCCTTCTGTCTCCAATTCTCTGGCACTGGGTCTACAGGCACTTCTTACTCTGACACCCAGCTCTTCATGTGGGTGTTGGGGATCTGAACTCAGGTCTTTATGCTTCCACAGCATGCAGTTGACCAACTGAGCCATCCCTCCCTGGCTTTTGGCCTTTTACTGGATGCACGCACGTTAAACTTGAATCCAGTGTTGGCCAGCCTCAGTGCATCAGATATCACTGTTAGTTCCTATGTCCATTTTACAACTTGGTATCCCTGATGTATGCACATTTAAAAAATGCAAGAGTATTTGACCTGCAGCAGTCTCTTCCCTGTGTACATGGGAAATGAAACTCACGGGCGGCAGCCAGAAGGTAGCATTAATGGTGTCAGCAGGAAGCTCTACCTTCCTGAAACCCTTGCTAAAGGGAGATTAGCAAGCGTGCACCAAAGTGTGGAAGAAGCGTGCTCATCAAATGGAACACCTTTCCCTGAGAACACCTTAGACAAACGTCAGCAGTGGCTTCCGTTCACTGTATTGACATATTTAGGAGATCAGATGTCATCTGATATCAGAGTATCTTACCCTCTGTATAACATCACTGGAAATGAAATTAAGTGTTATTGTGTCACTCATATATTATATAGTCTTCTCAGTGAAAGCTTCACATTGGGAAGGCCATTGTTAGTCAAGCATCTTGCCCATCCCAAAGCTGTTGAGATGGAAATTGGAGAGAGAGACATAGCTTCTGGCTCATGGTGGTTGGTTGTGGCTGCCTGGGAATTCTGAAGCATGCTGTTCATGCCTAGGCTCACTGAGAACAGGACCCCTGTTTTAACACCACTGTAGCATTGCTCCAGAGTTCTTAGCTTTGAGATATGCAGTTACATCTGTCAGCTCTTGTTGGGAAAACTTGGAACGTATGATTATTTCCTTGATCTTCAAATAGATTTCTGTTTTCTCCATAGGCTATCGAATAATGCAGAGCTAAGATTCCTGATTTTGTGGGATGGGGTTGTCAGTGGCAAGCCTCATGCCAGGTGTATAAGTTGACTGTTTGAGTTTATTGTAAGGCTTATGCAGTGTATTTAAGTAACTATAGTTTTGATTTTTTTTGTTTGTTTTCATTGTTTTCCCCCCACTTCCTCCCAATTATATTTGTAAGTGGTTTAGGGGTCCAGCTGTTTCTACCCTTGGAGCTCCTGAAACCTGGCTAGTTCCTTCACATCTGACCTTCTGTGTTGACTGACCAGTGTGCAAAGTCTAGACAGGAAGAGAGAACAGAGTGTACGTTCATGCTCCCGTGTCTGGCTGACTTGTGCTTCTGACTAGGCAAGGCCCAGAGTCGCTCAGTTTGCCAAGTTCTGCATTTATATTTGCTGCGATAGGGTATATATTTCAGGGTTTGCAACTATTTGCGTATAGAGGTGTATGGTACGGTAAATTTGGAAAATACGCTTTTCAAAATTCACACTTTGAACCCTGCAGTGACACTTTCATGGCAGCAGGCGCTGTTCCCATGATGTTACAAATATTACAACCTTAACATTGATATTTAGTGCCTTTAAAAAATTATATGCTGTGTTGTTACTTTTCTTGCCAGGATAAAATATCTCTCAGAAGCAACTTAAGGCAAGAAGGACTTGATTTAGCTTACAGGTTTATGGTAGGGAAGCACGGCAGCCTAGCAGGAGCATGAAGCCTGACTCGTTACACCTTGCTAGATCTTGAAGCAGAGGGTTCAGGCTGGACCTGAGCCTCGCTAGACCCCTCTAGCCCCACCCCTGTGTTTGCTAGCTAGGCCCAGAGCCCAAAAGTTGGCACAACTTCTCAGAACAGCACCACCAGCTGGGGGCCAAGTGTTCAGATCACAAGCCTGTGGGGGACATTTTAAACTCAAACCACAGCACATTCCTCCTGACTTCGCAGAAAGGCCTCAGAAGATTGTTTTCCTTTCACATACCCAAGCAGTTTTCTCCCATAACGCAGAGCCCCGGGAAAGGTTTTATGTTCGTTATATAAACCTAACTGGCTATACTACAGAGGGCTATTTTGGGAAACAGGGTTTCTATATTTGATCTCTTCATCCCTAAAGGGAAAACAGCCATTAAAGACATAAGCGCTTCTCTCCAATCATAAAGTGAATATATTTCCATTTTCCAAAACAAAGGAAGACTGTGTAACAAAATGGGAACAGGCCCTCGAGAAGGGATCACTTCGTGTTTTGGTGACTTCTCCTATTTTTATGTTTACGGAAATGAGCTAATGAGGTCACACCATGTTTATTATCTCACTGGGTTTTGTTGTTGTTGTTTGTCTTTTAATTTCTGCTTCTTTCTCTTGCTCTGTTTGTAAGATACAAGTTAGACTAAACGGTGTTTACTTGTAGCACTTACTGTTTTTACAATTTAGTTACATTATTTAAAAGAAAACTTTTTTTTAAAGTATATCGTTTGAATCATTCAAACAATGCAGTTTTCCATGTGACTTAAATATTCTTCAGAAACAAAATGTCAACCATTAGACATAAAGTAGGAAATTTAACTATTAAGTGGAAGGAAGGACCTGGTTATAAACATCCAAATACATTTCGGATTTGTGGTTACTTTTATTTTATTTATAACTATTAGTTCAGTTGCACAGTTTGTGATAATGACCCCTTGTATTGTTATTAACATAAACTAGGAGTGAAGGCTAACCTCGAAATTTTATTGCTGCTGCAAAAAGAAAGAATTCAAATCATCAGCAAAGTAGTCACAGAATCCAGCTCTCCGGCTTCAAACTACTGATCAAGTTCCAAGCAGAGATAATTCAGATTTTATTAACCTGGAGCAGCTGTCGTTCCTGCTGCAGTGCTTCGTCTACCCCCGGAAATGGAAAAGGTCTTAGGAAATAAAGCATGCTTGTGTCCTTTTGCAAGCAGCTGACTTCCCAGCAGCAAGCTGCTTGTGAATGCAGGAGCCTTGTCCATGCCCTGTCTATGAAAGTCAAGACCAGGGGTCTAGGTGCCTTTGTAAAGAACTTGGAGGAAAGGAGAAGAGGGACCACATTGCCCAGGTTCTAGACAGGGTCTGGCTCCAGTGGTGAGAGTCTGTTCCCTTCTGAGTGAACCCCAAACGTGGCCCTGAGTTTCACAGTCACACAGCAGTGGGCAGTCCCAGGAGGGAGAAATGGAGGAGCTACCCAGGCAGAATCCAGGATGCAGCTGAGTGATCCACCCAACCATGCTGAAAGGATCGACTGGGATGGATTTTAGTCCCTGCCTGTGACGCCTTTGACTTCATCTCTAAGCGAGGTCATCTCTAAGCACTGGCTAGTCACTTGACCGTGACTTCTAGTTTCCTTTTAACACAGTATTCTTCCCTAAGCATTATTGATCTAAAGTTTCACTTTTCACTGAGTTACCTGTGGTCAGCAGAAGTCGAAAACCATTAAAAGAAAAAAAATTCTTATATTAGAAATCATGTTCCATTAGGAATCAAGTGATGAAACTGCGCACCTCCCAGCTCCCTTCTACCTCAGATGTGAATCGTCTCTTTGTCAGGCGTTTCCACACTGTATATGCTGCCTGTCCGTTAGTCACTTAGTCTTGGTTGTCGTGGTGGTGGTGCTGGTGTAAATCAATGTGGTGGTTTACACTGCTTGTGTTCAAATCCCCCCTTAAGTAGTAGCCTAACATGACATCACAATGCTGTGCCCTCACTTTGTCTCATGATGATACTTCAAGTACACATAAAGTACAGTAAGGTTTTCCAAGAGCAAGAAACCAGATCCACATGGTTTGTGTTACAGTATATTAGCATAACTCTATTTTATTCCTACTATATCTCTTTTTTTATTCCAACATTTATCTCTTACTATACCTTATTGCAATATAATTAAGCTTTACCATAGGTGTTTACATAGCAGAGAAATAAGGTAAGGAAGTTTGTCACTTACAGTAATAGAGTTGCGAGCATCTCTTTTGGTGTTACAATAATGTGCTGTTTTGTATAAGGGTTTAGATCCTAAAACCATCTCTTTTTGCATAATTGTTTTTATCCCCAGATTTCCTGAACTGAAAACATGCCATAGATTTTGTTGTTGTTGATGTTGTTATATTGAAATTTTCTTTTAGCGTTTGAACCACTCTCCAAATATCAAAGAGGACAGGATTTCTGACCATATTCATTGTAAAGATAAGGTTCTTGGGAGTAAAGAGGCATGTTCTGTAAGGAGATTCGCAAAGAAAATTGAGCGGTGGGGAACGTTTCCAGGAGTCTCCTCTTACAGCTCCCTTGACTTATTCTTCTTATTGCTTTTCCTGAGTCTCCTCTTTAGGGATCGACCCTGTAGGTATAAAACACTGGACGAGCCTCTGAATTTATGGATGTGTTAGTTACGGGTGAAGGAAAACATAAATCCAGCTACTGACAGTCCTGCATTTAAGCCTCTTTGGGTGTATATGTGTGTTCCTGTGTGGGCGGATGCATGTGGATGTGACTGCATGTACACATGTGCCTGGGGGTGGGGGGATTAGAGGACTTTTTTGACTGTCTTCTCTGAGGAGCTATGCACTTTGCTTTTGGAGACAGAGACTTTCATTGGCCAAGAACTCACCAAGTCGGCATAACTGGCCCGCCAGCTAGCTTCAGAGATTCCCATATCCCCACCTCCCTAGGCTGGGATTGCGGGCATGGTCCACCACACCTGGATTTTCTTGTGTAGCATCTGGTGGGATCAAATTCAGACACTCCTGCTTACAGTGCAAGCACTTCAGCAGCTGAACCACTGCTCCAGCCTAATCTCTCTCTCTCTCTCTCTCTCTCTCTCTCTCTCTCTCTCTCTGTGTGTGTGTGTGTGTGTGTGTGTGTGTGTGTGTGTGTACATTTAAATGGCAGCTCGGCTGCTTCATAAACATTGTCACTGACCCTCTTTCCTCTCTTCAGAGTTCAGAGCCTGAATCTTGTGGAGGTTTTGTTTTTGCCATGTAAACTTGCTATGCATATTTCTCACGAGAAGACTTAACAGTGCTCTTGCCTCTAGCCTAAGCACTGTGGAACTGTTGTATAATGTTTTTTTTTTTTCTCTTTCTTTCTGTTTTTGTTTTGTTTTGTTTTTTCGTGAGGAAGGGGTGCATGAAGAACATTCTTTTCAAGAATGTCATGGTAAAGTTCTAATTACTTTAAAGAGCTGAGCTCTTTCTAAACATCCTGGACCTGTAGGTCTCTGAGCAAATGAGAGATCCCCTGTGGATTCGTGCATTCCAAGTTGGGCTCAGAGTGTTGATATGCACTGCAGCTGTTTGTTTGAACGCTCTACGCTGAGAACAAAGGTGTCCTTCTGTGAGCCTCCCTCAGAGCCTTTTTTACTCAACGTTTCCTTCTTGATATCCTGGTTGACACAGCTAAGTTTTAGTGTGTTCTGAGGGAATTAAATGGGACTTCCAAAGATGTTCCTTTAACAAATGTCAGTGGTTATGACGTAATCATCTTCTCTAAAGAAATAAGTAATCGCTGGCTCTGATAAAAAAAAAAAAACCCTCCAGCTATAAATTCCTAATTGACCCCGAGGACAAAAACAGGCATGTTTAAATTTTCCCAGCATCTCATCTCCTTCAGTGATTAACACAGATAGCCAGGTACGCTCTCTGGAAGCTAGTCTTTCACTTGGTACAGAGGCCTTCGTTTCGGGATCCTAAAACAGTGTACTACTATCCCTGCCACACAGGCTCTGCAAAGACCCCACTGGGGTGTTACATAATGTCATTCTCATAGTTAGTGGGGACAGATGGAAATTGGTTTATTCGTTTCTCTGTGTATCTGGGAATCACTGTTGTTGTTGTTGTTGTTGTTGTTCCCCAGGTTGAGATATGTCAGCTTTCCACTGCTATGATGAACTATCTGAGGAAGGAGGCTTACTTAGCCCACAGTCTGGGAGACAGAATATCTAAAGAGCATGGCACTCACATAGCAAGGGGCCAGCATAGCTGTCTCATACCCAGGCAGGCAGCGTTCCAGGGAACATGCATGCAAGATGTACCTACAGAGAGATAGGAGGGCAGGGTGCAGTGAAAGCCAGGTTTGTATTTTGTAACAGCCTGGTCTTACCAGAGGAATCTGAGGATCTTATAAGAACCTTTTAGGTTTTTTGTTTGTTTGTTTGTTTGTTTGTTTTGTGACATTCTAATAGCCCAATTACTTTCCATTAGGCCTAATATCCTAAGAACTTCACCCCCTCTGTAGAACCAAACTGGAGACTAAGCTTTTAACACATGGACCTCACAGAGGTACACTCCCACCACATCCAGGCCATGCAAGACATCTAAAACAAACCCAGTTTTTAAATTGCTAGATGATATTCTCTGGTATAAATATTTAATTGGCCATTCCATTGTGGATGTGCATTGTGATTTGCTATAAAGTTTTCACTATTGCATATAATCCTATAAACCATGATTCTGTGAATTGTGGGAATGACAACAGGCAGACACTTACAAAGCACGGACTTTCTCTCTATATATATCCTTCTCTGTCTCTCCCTGTCTCTGTCTCTGTCCGTCTCTGTCCCTGTCTGTGCCTCTCTCTGTCTCTCTCTCTCTCTCTCTCTCTCTCTCTCTCTCTCTCTCTCTCTCTCTCTCTCTCTCTCTCTCTGTGCGTGTGCGTGTGTGTGTTTACATCCACTGTAACTCTCAGATGCTGCTCCATCTTTAACATGAACCACAGAGAAGTTCCGAGATCCAGGCAGTGTAACAGCTCTTGAGTTGCACAGTTGGGATTTGAGCCCATGTAGAACTATATATATAAGTACAGATGAGATAGTTAAACCTATGTTACTTTCTTCTAGTTCTTTCTCCTGCCCTGAGTAGCAGCCACTCTCCTGCCCATTCTTGGTCCCAAAGCTTCTATACAGTTCAATCATCAACTCTATGCTTATGGTGGCCACATTTCCAGGATCTGTTGGTTTCCGGTTGGCATCTCCAGAAGCCGTCGAGATGTGTGAATGCAGCTGAAGGCTGCCCATTTTCCACCCCACTCCTTCTCATGCTTGTAGTCTTGTGTGGCTCTGCTTAGAATGATGAACTCTTGGTGTATGCATACACATCTTGATGTATATTTGCATACATATGCATATATGTATACATATTTGAGCACTGCCCATCACCTCCTCACCCCCCACCTCCCAGTCCTTCGAACTCCAGATGACCTCTCTGTCCCCCTTGGGACGTCTACTCTGTCATGTATGCATGGGTGTTTCCCCGTGGGCTCTGGATCACACAAGGAAGTGCTGAAGACAGGAGGTATCATCAGGAGACCTAGCTTGAGATGCTAGGTCTGGGTTCCGTCTCAGTGACCTTGACTTCCCTCATTGAAGCGGGATAGGGATAAGAGTTCTCTCTCAGAGTCACGGACAGTGGAAGGAGATTGTTGATGGCCGTCATGTCTGAATTGCTGCTTTGTGTGCCGTAGCCTGTCCTTAGAATCTCGGGTAGTGGAGCACGATCAGGAGGGAACGAGGCCTCAGCCACAGTCACCTGACGTTCTGCTCAGGACAGAACCAGACCACAGTGGCATACACATAATAGGGCTTGTTTATCTTCCTGTGATCATGGTGGGTCTTGATAGTTTCAGGATTCCCAAGTCATCCTGGAGGCACCCGAGGACTGTGCTGTTTACCCTGAAAGGAACGCTGACCTTCACTCTGAAGGCCTGGTTTCCTACTTTTCTTCAGCTTCTAAACAGTTTACTTATCATGCTTTTCCATGAAAAGGTGCCTATTTTCCTTGGGCAAATTATCTGTAAACAGGCCTTTGGACAAATCCAGTTAGAATCCACTAACACAAACACCGATGTCTAATCATTCGTGGTTTCTCCTGCTTCCTTAAGAATCAAGTTAGTATGGTGGAGCCTTTGAAAGCTGTTAGGGATGTCCATGAGCACAGATCTCATGGGCAGCATGAGGATCTGCCATTTACATTTATATTTCATATTTTCCCAGAGAAGAAAATATCTCACTTTTATCAGTTCATGAGCAATAAAATGAAATAACCTGGTAAATATGTTCCCTAGATTCAGTCACGACCTGATCAAGATTAGTTTCCCCAGCTTGGTGGCTCACAGCAGGAGGGCTGAGAGTTCAGGGCCAGCCTGGGCTACCTAGTGAGTGTCTATCTCAGAATATCAGAAAGCCCCAGTGCTTCAGAGGCAGAAACTAAGTGATGGATCCCTGTGAGTTGGAGGCAGACTGGTCTATAAATTCTATCCAGGGCTGTGTGGTTTTTGAGACCCTCAAAAACAAATAAAATAATCAAATAATCATTAAAGGGAAAGTTGAGTTGTAAGAAGGTAAGGTAGAAAATGCACCATAGTGATTGTTTATATAGCACCAACTGTCAGAAGGACCACTGCAATGTGCATAGGCTATGTACCCCCTACACACACAGACACACACACACACACACACACACACACACACACACACACACACACCTCCAAGATGAGGATCCGAGAAGATGAGTCATGGGAACAGAAGAAGCTAGTTTAAGGAGATGAGAGAGCAAAGTCACTCTAGGTAAAGAGTGACTTCCCTTTGTAAGCTGACATTCAGTTTAGAGCAGAGAGGACTCTGCACAGCCCTGAGAAGCACTGAAGGTCGCAGGCATCTGAGTCAGCGGGACATAGGAAGGCTGATATTTCTCAATCAGGATTTTCTCCTAGCAGTGTGGCTTCTTTTCTGCAGCTCAGGTCCTTTGTGGATCAATAAGAAAATGAAAATAGTCTTTGTGTCATTGTGGGGGGAAAAAGAAGTCACATATAACTAGAGCCTGACTGCTTCCGGGTGGTTGCCCTCAACAAACATCCAACCCTTTACTGTCTCCAGGACTTCCCAGTGGGATCCTGACATGAGAAGTGGGAAAACAAGTATACAAGCTTCCACCAATTTAGCCAGTAAAGCATTGGCTCTGGAGCTGTCCTCCCATACACTAAGAGCATGGTTTCTGCTACTCTGCCTCTATTTTACCCCTCACTCCTCTTTTTGTATCCAAGGACTTAGAAGCACATCTGAGATGGTTGTTGTATTGTCCCTCCATATGTAAATATGGCCATAAGAAAGAACATTTTCTCGGCAGCCACAACAGAAGTGGATGCTTTAACCCTCCACTGGTGATTGTCAGGAGGCTCCCTTTGGAAAGCGACGTAACATGCAATTGTGGTATAGCCCTTGGCTCCATGTTCCTAATGATAAATCTCAAGGGCGTGCATCAGTGTTTCCTCAGGCTGCTCTTAGTCTCCCTGTGTCCGTTTTATTTTTCATAGAACATTTAAAGTGTATTGGAGTTGGATACATAGTAACCAAGATAGATGGGTGTCTTAGAGAATGTGCTGGCAGTGCTCTGGGAGGCCTGGCTTTTCTCTAAGGCACTAACTCCTACAGGGATGGACACTTCACCTTTTCTGGCTTCATCTGATCCCTTCGCCTCACTTCATCTGGGTGTACAGGCTGGTCTGGAGTTGAGGTCTGGCCTTCTCATCTCGGTGCTTTATTTTATTTTTATTTATTTATTTATTTTATTGGCCGTTTGATTTATTTACATTTCAAATGTTGTCTCCCTTCCCTATCTCCGTGCTTTTTAACTAGTTTTCAGAATCAAGGCAAATTCTCATACCGTGTACAAGAGATAATATTCTTTCATCCCCTAAAATAACGCCGGAGCTATCACTGTGCCGTTTAACAGGTGCAAAAAACGAGGCTTTGAAAAAGTCAAACAGCCTTCCTAAGGGCACAGAGATAATAAGGGAACAGATGAGAATAAGGCCCCGTGGCTCTGACTTCAGCCTGGCTTCTGTAAGTGTCGTCGTGCTTCTCTTCCTTGTGAACTCGGGGTCTCTACCCTGAAGATCAGCTGCACGTTTCACTGGAGGGAGTTGATGTGATCAGAGTGATCCTCACAGTAAACGGCTCTGCCCGGAGCAGCAGAGCTTACGGATCAATACTCAGGGATTGAGGAGCAAAGGACCTGGTGGTGGGGGCGTTCAAGCTCTGGGGAGCTGATGTTAACTTTGTGGACATTTTAGTTCAAAACAAACACAGCCTTTGACCTGGAGGAACTTAAAATCTGATAGAGTTGGGGGCCATGGCCAGGAAGGCGAAGAATGTATTTGTTGGATTGGAATACTTGATACAGAGCTAAGGGCAGTGGTGAAGAGCGTAAGAAATAAGGAAAGAGAGAATTTAAAAGAAAATAAGCAATTAGTTATATACTGCTGCATGTATTTCTTTTATTTTCGGTTACTTTATTAGGTTAGAACACAGCACTACATACTTAAAGTAGTTGTTTTACTAAGAAAGAAAGAAAGAAAGAAAGAAAGAAAGAAAGAAAGAAAGAAAGAAAGAAAGAAAGAAAGAAAGAAAGGAAGGAAGGAAGGAAGAAAGAAAGGAAGGAAAGAAAAGAAAAAAGAAAACAGAAAACAGAAAAAAGAAAAGAAAAAAGAAAAGAAAGGGAAAGTCCCTACTAGGATTTGCATTTGATTTATCCCACACCCCTAGCTTATGTGTTTGAATACTTGATTCTCAGCTGATAGTGGGGTCACCTTGGGAGGTTGAGGGGCTGAATTTGGGTCCTGTTCAATGACGAAGTGAGGGACAATAGCCCCAGGCTTCTGTCTCTAGAGAAAGAAGCCACTCAACCACCAAGCCTTTGCTTGCGCAATCCTTCTGAAACCATGAATCAAAACTCTCCTGTCTCATGACGATCTTTTGGTCATAGCCACACGATTTAGCTATTAAAGAGCTTTTGTGCAGAGACGCATACTTGAACCTCTTAGAAGACCTGCAGATGTCTTTTTACAGAACCAAAGAGGGCTCCGCCTTCTGTGTAACTGCTTTCCTCACATTTCAACTCAGACTTCTGAGAATGGTGCTCGCCATGTGGATAGTGGGCAGGAGAGTAGGATGATCACCCGCTCACCCTCAGGTGCCAGAGCCCACCACGCAGTAGCCATCTGGAGCCCCAACCATACCATGACATCTGGCTGGTTACCTGTAGGTACTCTGTGGTATGGTGCCCTTAAATTTCAGCAAGGGACATTACAGGTCTTTGTGCTTTATTAGTTTTTTACAAGCGCTCAAGGCTCCTTTCTGTATTATTCAGCTTCAACTCATTTTCCTTCTGATAAACTAATTATAACCATCTGTAAGGCAGCAATACCTCAGAGCAGTCATCTACTGACCCTCTTCCCAATGAGCTCAGAGATTTCTGAGGCTGATCCAAAGCTGGAAGTGAATGTTCCTTACCCCCACTCCTACTCTTCTCCCTTCCCTCCCCAGTTCTCTCCCTCCCCATTCCCCTCTCCACCCCTTTCCAACTCCCCTCATCTCTCTCCCCTTTCTGCTCTTCCTCAACCCTGCCCCTGTGTCTGGTTATTATCAGCACTTGACTTTCTTTATAACCCACAAACCTAACCAGGGCTCCCCTGGGCAGAAGTCTCAGTACACTGGTAATCCAATCATTTTGAGGCTCCTGATTGCAGGCACTATAAATATCTCCATCTTGGAGGCTTCACAAGTGGCTCTTTAAGGCAAGCCTACCTACCCATGACAGTGAGTTTCAGTAAAATCAGCTGAGGAACTGAAAGAGAGAAGCCTGATTCCCACAGTCAGTGGCTGATCACTTAGTTGACTTACAGCAGGACCAAGCGCTACTTGGTTGCAGATCTTCACGTGTCTGTACCCTGCAGGTTGGTTGGAGAGCAATAATCTAGTGCTGACACCCTCAAACTTAAGTTCTGTCACAACCCCCTAACAGAGCAGGGAAACACACATGCATAACCTGCACAGCTAGGATCCTGCGTCCCCACCAAGTCCCTCCAAGAGACCCTGCTGCACTTGGATATGGAAACCCACTTTGAGACAAGCTAGTCTGTAAAGAACGTTCTAGGAGTTGTGCATGATTTTTATAACAAGAAAAAGAAAAGAAGGCCATGCCAACCCAGATACATACCCATGATTCTTTGGGTAAGATAGCGGCCCAATGCGGCTGAAGCTGAGTTCTAGAGGACTCAGGTTTCGTTTTCAGCACCCACCCATAGGGTGGTTCATAACCACCTGTTACTCCAGTCCCAGAGGAATCCTATGCCCTCTTCTGGTCATTGTAGGCACATGGTACCCAGGAGACATGCAGACAACATAAAATAAATAGGTAGAAAACTAACAGATCTTTTTTTAATGCTGCCTTAGGAATTATTAAAATTTCTTGCTTCCATGTTCGTATCTAAGTTGGACTTTCTTGTCCACTCATGCACGGGCATCCTCATTAACTAGCAGACAGCTGAATCCTATGTCTGAGAAGAACCGGGTATGGGCAGGTAGCACTTATTATTGTTTACACCCAGTCTCAGCCACAGCCCCCAAAAGATTCTTCTTCAATTGAATATGTTTTAAGTCAATAGAAGTTCCCTTGGGGCTGCACAGCTTTGCTGAGAAGTTCAGCCTGGGCAGAAATTACTTGACAGCGTACCCAAGGCTCCCAAGAATGTTCTGCAGGTAAGGCCAAGGAATCGCTATGAATACAGCCCAGCACAAACTCATAAACTTTAAAAAAAATATTACGATTGTTTTTTATGTAACTCGGTTCTCAAGTGCAAACATTTCAGGCGACAGTATTGTGCCACAGTGTCCAAATATTGGATAGCCCCGCGTCAGCTTGCAGTATGGTCAGCCGTGAAAGCTAACTCAAGCTTAGTACCTGACTCCCCTGCATTTGATCTGCAGAATATACAGACTATATTGAGGTGTACAGATCTGGTATTTAAATAGCCTCCTTGCGTCTGTTCCTTGGTCCTTTACTACCATTTCCTTTTCAAAAACTTCCCTCGAATTAAGTGAACAGCCCACAGCACAGTGTCTAGAATTCAAGGACTCTATCTTTGCTGGGTGCCAGGTGTAAGTCTGTTGCACAACTGTGTTTTTCTGCTCCCCTGACTGATGGGCATATAAATGTATTTATGTGGCTGTTCTGCATGCAGAGACCTTGCAGAACTGGCCTTTGAACCCACGCCCACACAGACAGTGAGGCCTGACCCCCTTGTGCTTCCCTTCCTTCCTGCTGCGGCACTTCTCTCGGTCAAGTGCCCTTTGCTCATCAATAGAGAAGAAAAGACCCCATTCTGCACACTCAACAGACCCCTAATTAGTGGTAATCATGGAAACTGACGTCTGCGCTGCTCCATTCTCCATTGTTGTATTAGCAAGTCCTGGGCCTGGTGAACAGAGCTTCCCTTATTCCGGAGCAATGCTAAGCTCACGCTGTGCCTTCAGCTCCAAGGAAGGCAGTGTTGGAGTGCAACTAATGTATAATTACGCCTAGCGTTATCAACAGAGAGCGATTGTGGCTGCATTCCAAGGCGTGTGGAGACAGGCCACCAGCCATTCGGGTTATCAAAAAGAACAAGTTTGTTGTGATGTGTGATGCTCGGTGACAGCCAGCTCTCTGCTTCACTTCACGTGGGGTGGGTACCACTTCCCACACCACTGTCTCTCTCCCGCAGCTCTCGTGGAGCTTGTTCTGGTGCATTTCCTGGACTGTTTGCCTCTGCAGTGTTTACTCACCTTGCTCACATCTGTTTCACTGTTTTGTTTTGTTTTTTTTTAAATGTACATTTTTATCTTTTTCTTCTTCTCTAGGGAAGATTCTCTTGACTTGGACACACTGGCCTTCGGACATGTAAAATTAAAACACTCTAGTTAACTTTGTTTTTAACCAATGCGTGTTGAACGATTGACTGTTATGTGGGCTCCCTCCGGACACCCCACCCACTCCCAAGCTTCTTTATTGCTCCCCTAAAAGTCATTGAATTAATAAAATGCTTGTGAGAGAAAGCAGAGGCCCAGGTCACTTCCCAGCTCACATCTGAGTGATACTGAGCTTCGGGGGGACATCAAGGCTCCAGGATAGACCACTCTTTAGGCCTCAGATCCATAGGTGCTCCAAAGCTCCTCCACTCTGGCCCACTTACTCACTGTACCCTTCTATCCTTTACTGGGATCTTGCAGACCCCGAGCTTTTAGGCATTCTGCTTCATGATTCCTGTCAGCCAGCAATTACCTGCTCTGTGAGGGACAGCTACGAAAGGCTTTCGAATCCTCACACCAGAGAAAGCTGTTCTGTCAGTTTGGGAATGCCATGCTTTTGTGATCTTCTAGTGCCTCAGGTTTGCTGGTGCATGCGGAGGGACTGCCAAAGACAATGGGGGTGCCACCTAGCCTTCACCTGGGTCTTGAACCCCCTTTGTTAACATCTGTACAGGAATGTGGATTGAACACGGTGAGCACTCCCCCCACCTCTTCCCTCTGAAAGTCTGGCATGTTCCGAAGGAAATGAGAGCCATGTGTTTCTGATTCATTTACATGTAGCTCATCAAAATGTAGTTTTGTAAGAGTTCTTTGGTGTCCAAGAAGCCTTTGGAGCCCTTTTATGGGACTGTTAACCACCCTCCCCCTTTCCTCTTAGAACCAGGAAGTTGGGAGTTGCCAAGAGAAAATAGAATCAAGCCGCCATTGACTCTGCCCACCTCTGCTGAGAGACCGTGGCACACTCCTAACTTCTGCAAAAGCAGAGAAGACACTGCGGTGCTGGGAATAGGCACAAAGCTTACTTAAAGTTCATTGCGGTGGGGGCAGCGGGGGCAGGTGGGGGCTGGGATTTATGGCTCTGTTTCTAAAGCGCTTTCTCTGCAAGCAAAAGGAGCTGAGGTCAACCCTCACCTCCCCAAAGCCCAGCCACCTTGGCATGAACTTGTAATCTCAGCTGTTAATGGGGACACAGGAGGACCCCAAGAGTTCCCTGGTTAGCTAGCCTAGCTGAATCTTCAAGTTCTGGGCTCAGTAAATAAAATGGTGAGTTATTGAGGAAGACACCTCAGTATGTGGTATGTATGTGGACCTCTGTCTGCAACAGTCACACACACACACACACACACACACACACACGATAGTCAGATGGTAACACATGGACCAGGAGGATTGAGCAGAGGATTTTAGAGCTGTGCCACTCTGCCCAGTCCCAGGTCTCTATGGTACATGTCTAAGACTCCATAGTGCACAGGTTCTACCCAGAAGCTCTCTTTGCCCTGACACCAGTCCTTTGCTTCGTCTGTGTTCATATGTAGTCTGCATATTCAGGTCTGTGCCTGTCAAGTGTACATGTATCTGTGAGGTCAGAGGTCAACTTCAGGCATACTTCAAGAGCCAGCTTTTTTTTTGTTTTGTTTTGTTTTGTTTTTTGTTTTTTGTTTTTTGCCAGGAATTTACCAGTTTGGTCGGTTTGCTGGCCAGTGAGTTCCAGGGTCCTCCTGTCCCCTGGCTTTTTATCTGGGTTCAGGGGATTTGAACTCTTGGCTTCATTCTTGCGCAACAAGCACTTTGCTGAAAAAAGTCCTCTCTCCTGTCTGACGTCTGCACGTTCGTTTACTGGGGCAGTGTCAGAGGTACCAACAACCATAGGCCAGACTCCAGGGTGACGTTTTTTTGGCACTGATGTTTCCTTACTTAAAGACATTTCCGCGTGTCTAGCTTCCTCTGCAGAAAAGGGCTTATAAGCTTTCAGGAAAAATCTACCTGCTGCCAGCGAGACTCCAGCATTTTTCCTCTGTAAAACCACAAAAGTGAGAAGAGTCAACCTGCTCCCCGCGATGGCTCCGAGAGCAGCTATGGGGTTTTCTGTGCCTTGGGTTGATGAGTTGTGGAAGTCCATTGAGAGGTTAGTAGCCCTCATGCAGCCATTTGTCTCCAGCAGAATAAGAGTTATTTGATCCTGATCTTTCTCTTGCATTGGCTTGCTTGTTCATCCAGGAGGTTGGCGAACCTTCTCAGGCCAAAACCTGGACGTATGGAAATATGTAGGCGTCATGGGGGAAGAAGCCAGTTTTTAAATCTTCTTCCAGCTGTTGAACCCACGCTTTTTTTTCCAGAGCTCTGTTCCTTCGTACCATGAGATTAACACCCACACATACAGAAACATATCAACCCTCAACATGTATTTGTGTTCCAGAATAGACTACGGGATGGAACCACTGCTCATGTGAAGACACTACACTTAGATAGATATTACCTGTTCTGTATGTTTTACCTTTGTATATCTTTATTTACTTTATGAAAACCTTACAGTCATATTCAGGTTTTTTTTTATTATTTATGAGTTTCATATCATCTCCAGGTTCCTTCATATCTACCCTCTGCCCTCTCAATCTCCCTCACAAAAGAAAATAAAAAATGAAAATTAATAATAAATTAAACAAAGCATAGAAAACATCTCTCTGTGGAAGCTGTAGGGTGTCACAGTGTGTCCCATGATCTACCTTTTTGTCCACATATCTTTTCTTGCAAACGTTCATTGCAATGGAGTCCTTGGTCTGGTTTGAGGCCTCTGTCTTTTGCTACACCATCAGTACTGGATCCTCACCTGGACTCATCTCAGACATCCTGTTGTTGCCCTGTGTCATGGAGATCCTGCAGCTTTGGATCTGTAGGACCGGCCCTTTCACACACTCCAGCAGTTCATAGGTGAGGTAGATGTTGGGGTGGGCTGACTCAGAGCCCTGGATGTGGTCCTGCTGCTGCATGCCCGTGGACCCAGACATGGCCCTCAGCAATACCATGGGTTTGGTCTTCACCATGGTCCTAGGAGGCAGGAAAGGCTGCTCACCACAGGTTGTTTCTCTCTACCCTCGTATCTCCAGGTCTTCCTCTCTTCAAACTGCTCTAACTATTCTGCTTCTGTTTCTCTCCCATCTGTCCACTGCGTACTTGCGCACTGTAGTTGCCCCTGCCGTAGGCAGGCCATGTGCCTGGCAGGCCTCTGGGTGTTCTCCTCTTCCCATGCCATGTGCCATGCTGTGGGTGGGCATTTATATCTGTTCTGTATGTTTGTATCAATGAGAGAGCCATTCTTTGTAGACTTTTGGAGATAATTCCCACTAACTATAAGATGTCTTAGACTCACAGCAGCAACGGTTGCCTGTACAAAGTCAATCCTTTTAAAATTCTAACATGGTTATGGAGTGGCTTCTGGGGCCCCACTCCCAGCTGAGGAGATATTGACAGTTAGTAGCTACTGAGGAGAGAAAACCACTTATCTTTTTTGAGGGGCATGGTCATCAGTAGATTGCCTGTGCCCCAACAGATAGCCCGCTACGCTTGCATGTACAGGCAATATTAAATCACTAGCTTGTATGTTGAGTTATTAGAGAAAGAAAAAGAGGCAGAAAAGGGCATGAAATTAGGTGGTTAGGGGGAGACATGTGCAAGAGGAGGTTTGGAGCATTAGGTTGGAAGAGGAATTAGGGATGGATATAATCATAATACAATGTATACATGTATGAAAATTTAAAATATAAATAAAAGGATTATTTTTTAAGAAGAGATAGGCAATAGTCCTATTGAATTACACCTTTGGAATCCTTGAACTATGAACTTAACTTGAAATTCCATGGCCAGGTGAAAACATTACATGTATGTATATGGTGCTCAGTGGGTTGTATTTCTTTTTCTTTTTTTTTTTTTTTTTTTTTTTTGGTTCTTTTTTTTTTGGAGGTGGGGACCTAACCCAGGGCCTTGCGCTTCCTAGGCAAGCGCTCTACCACTGAGCTAAATCCCCAAACCCGGGTTGTATTTCTGACATGAGGAAGCAGGTGTTTTGTGTGAGATGAGACAACCATAGAAGAAGATATCCCACCCCCCATACTCTCAGGAGACACACGAGCAGAGAAACAGACCTGGCTATGATGCAGGGAATGTTGCCCAGTGTTGTACACCATGCGCTCATTTATTCTGCAGATAATTGGGGCTTGTCAGTGCGGGGTCTTACCTGGATGCTAGAGAAACGGTGCTGATGACAATTAAGTTCTGGGTCCTCCTGCAGTTTCTTCTAGATCATCTCTTTGTTCTAGACCGAGGACTAGGCTTAGATGGATGGGAACCCGGCTCTTCAACTTCTTGTCAGTCAGCTTTGTGACACTGTAACAAAGTATCTGAGACCATCAACTTTGAAAAGAGAAATGGGTTATTTTGATTTATAGATTTTAAGAAAGGCTTTGGTCCATCCCTGCTTAGTCCATTGACTTTGGATTAATGGTGAAAGCGTGTGAGTATGTGTGTGTGTGTGTGTGTGTGTGTGTGTGTGTGTGTGTGTGTCTGTGTGTCTGTGTGTGCCTGCGTGTCTGTGTATGTCTGTGTCTCTGTGTGTGAGAGTGTGTCTCTGTGTGTCTGTGCATGAGTGTGTGTCTCTGTGTATGAGTGTGTGTGTGTGTGTGTATGTGTGTATGTGTGTGTGTATGAGAGGGGGGGAGAGAGAGAGGGAGAGAATGAATGAATGAATGAGAATGCACACATTGGATTCCCAATATCCCCTAGAAGAACACAGGTTCATGACTTACCTTTCATCCCCTTGACCCCACCTGTTACAGGTTCCACACACACAGGCTGGGAATCTATTTAAACCATATTCAGCCTAGTTTGAAAGATTCATAGTTTCCACCCCAACCTCAAACACCATTTTCCTCTAAACAGCCCCTCTGTTGTTGCACAAAAAACCCTCAGCTCTGTAAACCCTGTACTGAAAGCATCCGTTAGAGCATCCCTCTAGTCGGGAAGTCTGGAGACAGGAATGTTCACAGTGCACTTCAGGGAGTTTAGAACTGACAATGTCTCAAAGATCAGAGGTACTGCCGTGTGCCCTGCCGAACTTCCTGTCTCTCTTCGGTCTCAGTGACTGCTGTGGGCCATTCATCAGGGTCAGGATGGTGTGTTGTCCTTTTTGTATCCAGTGGGTTTTAATAAGTGCTGGCGGAACTTCTGAGTGTCCCCAGAGCTCAGGTATTTCAGACTCAGCTGTCCTTTATCCATTCTGTATTTTGCTTATGTAGCGGATGATGCCAGTCTTTTTATTGGGCCTTGTCTCACAGGGCCTTTCAGGCATCAGCTGGTAGGGGCTCTCATAGTATAACCCTCCCTTCCCCAAAGAAAACAGGGCCATAGAAACACTCTTATCCTGGAGTGACCCTTCCCTATCGCTCACACTTCCCGGAGTCTTAAGGGAAGGACCCCTTAAGGTTTTGGAGACAAATCAGGGTATTCGGCTCCCATCCTCTCCCCCAGATCTGCCAGGAGACAGTGAGTGTTTAACCCAATAAGGCTCAAGAAAGGGCAGCAGGAATGCTGGGTACTGCTGTTAAGTGTTGTGAAGAGAGCAGGGTGGCCTAGATGGACATTTATAAGTGTCTCCCCCCTGCTGCTGCTGCTGCTGCCGCCGCCGCCGCCGCCGCCGCCGCCGCCGCCGCCGCCATTTCTATCAATGTGTGTCTATGCTTGCATTTGGTGACAGAGGCACAGCTGTGTTGTGCAGACTGTGTGTGGCTCCCTTTGAACATCTGATCTCACACACACCGTGTGAAGTCTGTGGTGCACTGCTGTATAATTCCGTTCCACAAACCAAAGCATTTGACTTCCCACATTTTGTGTGTGTGTGCCTGCACACTTCGAAAACGATGACGCCATTCCTCAACTTGATCTTTTCAGTTAAAAAAGAAAAAAGAAAACCAAAACAGCAACAACTAACCAGACCAAGAAAGTAAAAACCAACCAACCAACCAAACAAACAAACAAAAAAAAGTCTATAGTCAATGGGGAAAGAAATTAATAAAACTGGATATTCTGGGACTGTGGAAGGACAACGTCCTAAAAGTGAGTGCTGTCTTTCTTGGGTGGGACCCCTTGGTATTGACAGTAAAAATATCCATAAGCATCAGAAAGAAAATAACATATGCAATTAGCTTGGGTATGGTGGTTATCTGATAAGTGTCTGACGCACCAAGTCAAGTTGTACAGACTAAATGCAGACAGTTCCTGTTGATCCAGTATACATAAATCTAGAACAAGTACCAATGTTAAAGACCTAAGAGCAACTCAAAATGTGTACCTGTCTAAAGGGCATTAAACGAGCAAGCTTAGAGACTCTTGGAGAGGCATGGCCACATTGGTCTAAAACACTAATGCATCTGTGAGTAGGCACAGTGAAGACTAGCAGTTGGCAGAAGTATCTGGAAGTGCAGTATCAGCCTGACCCGCGGGAAGCTCAACCCAGGAAATTCATGAGCTTATTTTGATAGTAACAGATGAAAGTTGCAGAATCTAAGTGAGGCACGTAAACACTCGCTCCCTTCCGTATACCTACTCCTCTCTGGTCCATTCCAGTTACCTGCCACAGAGCCACACATCCTGTGCCGTGGTCCCCCGGGGTTGCGTTTTCTGAGCCCACTCTCTGCAGTGTACTTCATTCTTGAGTCAAGCAGTTGGTCTAGTTTTATGAGGCACATCTCTCGCAGCGGTCAGTGCCAACTGCATAGCAAGATGTTCTTAGATGGAGTGTGGGAGAGACAAAAACACTAAAGGAGGAGGGGTCCATTTATCTGTCAGAAATGCCAGTTAAGAGTTCAACTGGCAGATGTGGGCTCACACCTGTAATCCCAACACATGGAAGGCTGAGCTTAGGACCCAGCTTTGCAAAGGGTCTTCAAATGTAAATTACTGCGATGCTGTCTTTCAGCTCAGGATCCTAGGTGTTTCTAGCATTGACTAAAACCAAAGTACTATCAGGAAGTGGCAGGCAAAAATCAGATGAAGTTCTAATGCACTCAGAACACAGTTACCCTTTCGAGCACCGAGTTAGGTCACAGCACACTTCCTGGAATGGCTAGACCACCACACAGAAGAAATTAGTGTGGATTGGAAGATAGGTAAGAGGACGTTGACAAAGGTGAGTCTGCTCTAAGTGTATTGAGTCCTCAAAAGCAAGAAGTAACACAGTGTGGTACATGGTTCACCTGACTCGTGTGAGGGCCTAAGTTTAAGTCCCAGCACCAAAAAAAGAAAAGAAAAAAAAAGTCACACATAACAGAAAAGGAAATATCATGGCTCAGTCCTTGAGCAGGTCAGTCCTAGGCCAGAAAGTCCAACCCCTTCTGTTTGTGGCTGACAGTTGATGTAACCAAGGTAACCTAAGCTTCCTCATTTGGAAATGAGGTAACCATGGTGTATAACTCACAGGCTTAGGTAGATGAAATGGATTAATACACATGAAGAATATGAATAATTAATTAATACACATGAAGAAGGCTGACTTACATAGTATGCTTAATGAGTGTGCATTACGCCAAACATATCTGAAAAGTAAGATTAAGGGAGGTTATATCGTCTTCAGTCTCGAAACTTTGGTATGTTCTGCAGTGAACATGTGTCACTTCGATAGGAGAGAAATGTTTTTCAAGTTAGATCTTTCACTAAGGGCTTGGAAATATATATATAATCCAAAGTGAGTCATCCTTGGATGACTAGAAAGCCAACCAGAACTTATTTTCATCAAGTGAAGCACCATTTATTCCTGCCAACATTCAACGCAGATTCCTTGCTAACCTTCGTAAATGGAATTTAAAAGGTCTCAACAAATTCCCCAAACATCTTTGCTTCTCAAAAAGTTTGACAATACGTTAGACTGTTTGATCCCTTGATTACTTCAAACAATAAGATGTATTTTAAGAACTGGAGAAATAGACATTGCTGGAGAAGTAATTTAATTAGCTAAAATGGTTTCTGGAAAATACACGTAAGTCCTTCTACCTCCACAGAGAAACTTCATGCCAGCTACAGTTCTCGATCCTTCCGTAGGCAATGGTGCTTTATTGTTTGATAGAATCCCCATGTTCTAGTCTAATGCTCCCATCATTTCTCACAGGAGAAGATTCACAAGCAAGTTCTGGGCCCTTAGTTTTGTTTTAGAGAAGACCAACCTGAGCATCTCAACTTTTACAGATTCCACCCAAAGGGTCAAATGGCAACTCACAAACTGCTCTCAACACTCCACACTGAAGCTTTCGGACAGATCCTATACAGAACAGACTAAGGTAGAAACGCTGCCTTTAAAAAGCTCTATTTCATGACCAATTTTATGAAAACTCCCCATGCATGTTTAACACTAGCACCTTCATCATCACGGGCCAGCTTCCGTTCTCTGGTCAATAGGTTCTCAAAGCCTGCTGGGCTCACTTCTGCCGAAGTGGTTAGTAGAACAGGGCTTCTGAAGTGGGATGTATTGCAGAATCTTTTCTGTGGCCGTAAATCTTCACCCACATAGTGTCCCAATGTTTTTCTCCTGCTCATCCTGTGAGTGCATTTGTGCTCCTCATAACTACCCATTGGGTTGCTTTTAAAATTAATTCTTTGAGATGTTTGCAGTGGCAACTGACACTTGGGATTGTATAGAAATTCCCATTGGAAATAATTCTGTGTCGGTCTTTTTTTTTCCTACCTCATTTCAGCTATCTGGTTTGCTATGTTACAAATCAGCCCCCAAATTTGTTACTTAGAACACACACCAAGGGTTGAGGTAAAGAAAGCTGTGCCCTGTAAGTCCCTGGATTAAGGTTTCATGTAAAAAACAGGCAAAGCACCATGTACCTCTAATCCCAATACTGTGTATGCAAAGGTAAGTGAATCCCCAAGAGCTTACCAATTAGTTGGTCTAGCCAATGGGAAGCTCCAGATTCTGTGTGAATCTCTTGGTCTCAAAAAACAAGGTACAGAATGATAAAACCCATGATGTCCACTTTTGACCTCTCTGTAGTAGAGAGATTTCTATACACCCACATAGATGTGTACACATGCCACACACAGCAATAACAACAAAAGTGATTTTGTGAATATGGAAATCAGCTATGCTCTCTTCCTCCCACTCTTGTTTGGATTTATTCACCTTCCAGTTGATATAGACACTTTGACCAAGATGGTCTCGCCCCATGTCCAGCAACTGTGTATCATGTCAGTCTGGCACTGTGGTCCTTTCTGCTCCAAGAGACTCACACAAGCTTCTTGATGGCACAGATACAGAACAGTGTAGAAGCTACTTGAAACCTCATTGGAGGGTGACAGGCTTCTTGACAAATTCCCAGGGTTCTGATGGTCTTTGTTGGTAATGAGGCTACCTCAAACTTCAGTGAGGAAATGGACTCCTCCTCTGTCTGAGAAGCACAACAAAACCATGTGTGGCCATTTTCACCCCACTGTGACCTCATTTCCACAGATTATGTCTAGCGGTTTCTATAAATGCCTAAAGCTTCCCTTGAGTAGGAATGCTTTAAAAGTGGGCACGGCTTCCTCCGGGATATTTAGTAGCTCAAAACCAAGTCAGTTGAGAGTGACTTATGCCATGAAACCTGCTTTAAGGATGCCAGTGAGCAAACCCTTCTAGTCTGAAGAATCACTGCACTGCATGATGTTTTAGTAAAGAGGGAGTTAGGC